>NC_058403.1:79419215-79669504 GCF_002201575.2 Neomonachus schauinslandi
CCCCCCCCCCCCCCCGCTAAATACAGGTAAAATAGTTCTTCAGAATCACAGAAATTCCATGACAATTAAATATGATTGTATTTCCCCAAATGGTTGGCCACTTATTCTAAGCTACAAATTCTACCATACAAAGTAATTTCTGCCAGGTAATTGAAATTCCTAACAATGGACATCTCGTTTATCTGAAATTTACTCAAGTTGGAACTTTCTATTTCTTCTGGGCATCTACAGTACAAAGATAATAACATTCATAAAAAGTATTCTGAGGCACTTAGATGTTGAAAAACTCCATATACTGTCAATTAAGTCCATTAGAATTAGATGAACTGGGGTTAAATATATTTGTTTTGTAGTTCTTTAAGATTTGATAGTCTAGACATGTATGCTACAATCACCAATTAACCAGAGTATAGAATCAAAATAGCCAAGTTCCCCCAGCCCATTCCCAAGATGGCTGTAGGGCTATATTACCCCTTTCCTGGTAGCATGGAGACTGAGCTTCTTTCCTTTTCTCACCCAGAATGCTTACCTTCCTTGAATTTTGAGAGTGGGTAATTCTAAATTCCTAAATCCTGAAGCCACTCGGAAAGAGCCTGTGTATCTCCATTAAAGGGCACTCCCTGCTTGACTGTGGGTCTTACTCTGCTTTGGATTAAAATGAAAAAGAAAAAGATCAAAACCCTGCTCCTGACTGCCCTATTTATTCTTGTCCCTTTATCCCCCATGGTTGTTGGATCTCTTTATTCTCTTTAAATCTAGAGCAATTCTGCAGTTTTTAGATTTTTAAATGACATTGACATTTTGAAGAGTCCAGACTAGTTGTCTTGTAGAAAATTTTACATTGTTTCTTTGCATTGCTCTTTTCTCCTATAGTTTTTTTTCCCCCCCTGTGGTGAAATGTATGTAACAAGATTTGCCGTTTTAGCCATTTTTAAGTGTATCGTTCAGCTGCAGTAAGTCCACTGGCCATGTTATACCACCATCACCACTATCTGTTTTCGGAACTTTTTCATCATCCCAAACAGAAACTCTGTACCAATAAACATAACTCCGCATTCCCCCTTCCCCCAACCCGCTGATCTAGATCTAATTAACTTGACTAGTATAAGTCTGAGTGGATTCTCTTAAGTTTGGGGATATATTGAAAACATTCCTTCATGTGAAAAAAGTTATAAGAAAATAAATATAAGACCCTAACAGATTAACTTTAGTATAGGTACTTCCCAAGTGAGCACACTAACAGATTAACTTTAATAAGCAGTACAGAGGGGCACCTGGGTGGCTCAGTCGGTTAAGCCTTCAGCTCAGGTCACGAATTCAGGGTCCTGGGATCGAGCCCCATGTAGGACTTCCTGCTCAGAGAGGAGTCTGCTTCTCCCTCTCCCTCGGCTTGTGCTCTCTCTCTCTCTCAAGTAAATAAATAAAATCTTTTAAAATAAAAATAAAAATCAATGCAGAGCATAAAATTTTGATACATGCTGCAGCATGGATGAACCTTGAAAACATTATGTGAACTATAATAAGCCGAACACAAAAAGACGAATATTGTATAATTCCACTTACGGAGGTATCTGTATTAGGCAAATTCTTTACTCTTGTTTTTAAGGTAGATTGATGAAGGCATTGAAGGCATGCATATAAACTGCAGGTGTAACCAATTGCTTTTGATGAAGGGATAAGTGCACAAAGTTTGGGCAGTTTGGTGTGGCAAGATGGAGAGGTGGGGAGGGAGGCATTAACAGGGTCGTGAAAGGGAATTTGGATGCGGTGACAGGAGTCTAAACAGGCAGGAGTAACCAGTCATACTTGTGTTTTAGAAAGTCACTGGCAGCCAGGGAGGGATAGATGGGAGAGGAGAGAGTACCTTCAGAAAACGGGCCAACTCGGAGACTGCTGTAATGCTTCTGGGCAGTGAGGATGAGAAATGTCATTACATAGATTTAGAGAAGCTTGACTTCTTTTTTAAAATAAAGGAACTGTGAAATTATTCCTTTTTTTAAGGAACAAAAAATTATTTTCTTAAAGCCAGTCACTTTCCTGGGGCACCTGGGTAGCTCATTTGGTTGAGCGTCTGCCTTCGGCTCAGGTCATGGTCTCAGGGTCCTGGGATCAAGCCCGGCATCAGGCTCCCTGCTCAGTGGGGAGTCTGCTTCTCCCTCTACCCCCCCCCCCCCCTCATGCTCTCTCTCGCTATCTCTCTCTCTCTCAAATAAATAAATAAAAATATTAAAAACAAAAAACAGCAGTCACTTTCCTAAGTTACTATGTATGTTTGGCTTTTTAAAGCAGGGCACACTTTTATGGATTTCAGAGAGAAAAAGATTTGCATTTGTTGGTTGAAACTGAGCCAAACACTGTGTTTCCTTTCTAAAGGAAAGAGGGAAAAGAACTCTTCCCTCTTCTCTTGACTAACTGGCAAAGGAGAAATAAACAGTTGGCCTTCCTGGGTGGGGTCAGGGGGATCCACATCACAGGCAGGCTACAGCCAGCAAGAGGAGTGCTTTTCCCAGCCCCTGGGGTGCTGTGTTCTCCTTTTAGACTAGGCACTGGGCTCTGTGCTGGACAGGAGACTAGTAAACCGCAGACTGTCCTTGAGGAAATTACCATTAGCAGAGGGTTGGTGGGGGGACACGACAGCCCCAGCAGAGAAATAATTATAGCAGAGTGAGCTGTTACAAAACCTGCAGAGTGCAGAGGAGACAGTTCTGCCTGGAGATGCCCCGGAAGCCTCTGCACGTGTGAGCGGGGTTTGAAGGGCATGTGGAAATCCCTCACAGGGGAGAGGGAGACGGGCATCCCAGGACCCCGACAAGGAGGCATAGCATCCAGATGGTGCTGTGCAAGTTAGCAGAACTCACAGGTCCTGATCATTCCTGATCCTGAAAGATAATCGCTCAGGATAATCTTCCCAGTGACCCAAGGATCAGTTTAATTGGTTCTCCTGTAGTGCTCTCCAGTTCCTTTTTTAGTTCTCAGCTCTTTTTCTTCCTTTCCATACTGATCTAAGATTAGAGATGCCACACGCTAGCTTTTTAGAGATTATTTCTCCTAGAATCCTGCTTAATGAACATTCCAGTTACTGAACTGATTGCTCGATGTGCATTCTTTACATGAGATATTACAGGGAAACATTGTTTTAGGCCCATTTAGTTAGGATTTGGGGTAATCTGGACTGGGCAGAGTGTCATGACTTACATGTTAGGAACAGAGTTGGCTAAACAAATTGATATTCTGTTAAATAAGATTTCAAGAATGCCTAACCTAATTATGGAAGAAGTAAGGTGTTTTTTGTTCTTTTTTTTTTTATTTAGTAGTTTCTAGCGTACTTTTCAAAAAGAAATCTGTGTATTCATTAAAGCTGCCTTAGTAGGAGTTTTAATTGTTCATTTTTTAAAGTAAGATGTGAATACATTCCCAATTTTTAAAAAAAAGTAAATGACAGAAGTAGCTAAAATAAAAAGTGTATGTCCCCTTTCACCAACTACTTGTAGCTACCTTTTTTAATGCATTTACAAACATACACATTTAATAACATGTAGTCTGTTTGGGGCACTTAAAAAACTGGATCAGCCTAATCTATAATTAGCTCTCTTCTTATAACAGCATGCCTTAGAGAGTTCCCTATGACCATGCCCATGTGTTTACTTCATTTTTTTTTAAAAGTAATCGCCATACCCAATGTGGGGTTCGAACTCTCAACCCCGAGATCAAGAGTTGGATGCTCTACTGACTGAGCCAGCCAGACATCCCTACTTCATTCTTTTTAACAGTTTTATAATGTTCCATCTTGTGACTATCCTATGATTTATTTATTCATTGCCCTGTTGGTGGATACTTAGATTGTTTGCAGTCTTTGTCATAACAAACAATGCTATAATAGCTGTCTTTTTTCAAATCTTTGTGTTCATGCATGAGTTTCTTCCAACAAGACTTATACCAGTAAATTCTTGGTTAGCATTCAGAATCGATGTTTATATCTGGAGATAACAAAAATATTTTTCTTTAGAAATATTCAATTTCTTGCAAATTCTGATGCCTTTACTATAGTTAGGCTAGTGACATCTTCTGTGGAGCATTCCATGTAGCCACTACGTGGGATGGTGTCAGCAGTTTTATTATGAACTATTGCCAAAGGCAGTGTCAGAAAAGAGGCTTCCTAGCATAGAGGTAGAAATCAGTTCTTGGTTCTTTTTCCTCCTTCCTATCCTAATACAAGATTAGAGGTTCTATAGATGGGTTTGTATTGACATTTAAGCAGCCCTATGGTAAAGCATGAATGCATTCTCATTTTTAAAAAATAAGACAGAAGTACCGTGTAGGATCTAGAACATAGGGATGGCCCCCCTTGTATTTAAAAGCAATCTGAGAAAACTGGAGCTCCTGATTTACTTCATTGTTTGTTTCCATGTTTCCTTTCTCTTTTCCTCTCTGTATGAATTGTAACATTGTTTTCTGGGGCTATTGCCCAGATTAAAGCCATGCAAAAACATGTGGCTCTCTGTTGCCACTATTTGGTACCTCCTACACCAAAAGGAAAGAAAAAGTAATGGTGAGTACTTTGGCCATCACATCCCTTCGCTTGCAACCCCCCCCCCAAATGGATATTTGGGAAATTGAATGTCAACTCTGTCCATTAAAATGACCTCTCTAATATTTAAATGTTGATTTGTATTTTCTTTCCAGGATCTAACATGTTCTTAAAAGGTAGAAAAATTCTTATCCTCCTATTTCTATTCTTTTTTTCTATCTAATTTTAATGTTTACATAAAAACAAGAAACAATCTAAATCACTTAAAGTTATGAGACCAGCAGGATGTCCCAGAAAAACAGAAAAATCCTCTGACTAGAAAGGCAGGAAAAGTCCCAAAAGTCCATCAACTGGGGATGGGTTAAATGCACTTTGGTACATCCAGGTAGGATAAAATAGAATGAGGATGCTCTCTGCCAACATGGGAAGATCTCCAGGATGTTACTGTTAAGGTGAAAAAAACAACATGGAGAGAGCTTGTAGAATATGCAAGTATTTCTGTAAGAGAAAATGAAAAATAAGAATTTATATTTGTATTTGCTATTATTTGCATAAAGAAACTGAAGGATAAGTAAAAGTATTTATTTCCGGGGCACCCTGGGTGGCTCAGTAGTTAAGCGTCTGCCTTCGGCTCAGGTCATGATCTCGGGGTCCTGGGATTGAGCCCTGCATCGGGCTCCCTCTCCCACTCCCCCTGCTTGTGTTCCCTCTCTCGCTGTGTCTCTCTCTGTCAAATAAATAAATAAAATCTTTAAAAAAAAAAAGTATTTCTGGTGAGGGAACGGGGTGCATGGGAGTAACTTTCCATAGTCTACCTTTTTATAGTGTTCTAATTTTTAAATTGTTACTGTATTGCTTATTTAAAGATAAAAGTAATTTTTGAAAGGAAATTTTGCATTATTAGGTACGGGATGAGCTAAATCTGATCTTGTTGAAGCCCACTCTATATGTGACTTCACCTGTCATGTTTGAGCCTAGGTACCTTTTGGGGTAGGGTCAGTTACAGGACCACATACATGTTTTGGGAAGGAAGGTAATAAATTCTGTTAATTAGAATATATACGGCAATTTCAGTTCTAACTACTTTGGCAAGAAATTGAAAAGGCACATCTGCATTTAAACTGTTTCTTTAGTGTATTCAGACTTGTTGGGTTTATTCTTCACTTTTTCCCCCCAAGTAATTGAAAACCTTAAAACATGATGCTCATGAGTCACAGCTGGAATCTCTTGCTAATGCCTCCGTAAGCACAGTGAGAAAGTGAATTCAAACTCTGGTCTTAAGCCTGTTTTTGTTATTTGCTGATGTCTGTGTCCTAGAGAGAGTGTTACAGTCTGAGCTTTCATTTTTACAGGAGCAGAAAAATTCAGATCCGAAACATCCCTCCTCACCTGCAGTGGGAGGTAAGCTAGTCTCACCTGCGTGTTTAGAGTCTATCCTCACCTTACTTTTTAATAGGCCAGCAAAACCGCTCCCTGTTAGTTCCCTGAAGAAGTAGAGGTCCTCAAGGCCTGTCCCACAAGGCCCCTGGGTCCCCTCTCTTCCTCTTTCAGTACCCTAATGTATGTGATCTGTCATAACTTTAGGGTTGTGTTTGTCCCTTTTGTGGTGCAAGATGTGTGCTCTGAGCCCTCCTGCTCTGTCTTCTCAAGCACCAGGCACCAACAAACTGTGAAACAAAATGTATACCTGGCTGGTGATTTTTATCTCGTAATTTTGTGAATGATTTTGACCTTTCCAAATTATGATTTTGGAAAAAATAAAATCAGTGGAAACCCAATAAAAATAGAAGGTTGTTAGTTTGAGTAGGTTTTTTATTTTGAATTAGTTTTGCTAGTGGCTAAGATACAGTTTCAGAATTGTAAAACTTCTTATAAAATAGCAACCTTAAAATTTAAGAAGATAAAATTTGAGGAGCGGCCTTATTGCATTATTTAAAAACAAACTGCCCCAATATTTATTTCCAACTCAAAATCAAAACAGCCTTAAAGGAAACAGAATGTTTTGTCTAATATTTTTATTACTTAAAAAAAAAAACAACCTTTATTATGAAACATTTCAAATATATATATCCCATTGCTTTGTAAAATTAGGAGATTCCCTAGAGAAAAACAGAAGGAAGAATGGTTAAAACTTCCAAGAAGGACAAGTGAGCCTTGTATTTTATTCTGCTTTTCATTTCAAAACCAGTATATTCCAACCATCATCATGAATGTGATTGTTAACAGTTACTAAGACTGAAATTCTGCTGTGTCACCTCAGTGAACAGATTACTTAAGAGCCAATAAGCAAATGCAAGTACCATATATTTATTCAGTTCTGTTTTGTTGGAAGACCTGAAGTATCAATTTAGTGAGATTATTCCCGTAACTGTCCTTGTTTTGTTTTAGTTCATTTGCTGGAAAATATCACTATACTTTTTGTGTGTGTGTGTGGTGAGTATGATCTTGTCTTCCCATTCTGACATTGAAGGTTTTTTTTTTTTTCCAGGTGCTGGATGGACTTTTGGCTCAGTATGGGACAGTGGAGAATGTAGAACAAGGTAATAAGTGAGGAAATTAGCCTAATGAATTTTGATAGGGATTATTATCTGTTATTTCTTATAGGCTGGGTCAGCTCCAAAGAGAAAGAGTAAGTTCAAATTCCTTTGGAACAAGCTTCCTCTGTGCATGAGAGATATTCAGATCTTTTTATCCATATCTATATAATTTATTTTTTCAAGGAATAGGATTTTCAGGTTGGTTTTTTATACTCTGTTAATGTGCTGAAGCACTAGGCAAACACTGTCAGGCTGGGGTAAGCTTAATTCACTTGGAAGTAATTTAATTTACGCTCTTACAGTTTGCCTCTTCCTGGCTAAGAACAACAGATCCCTAATGTCTTAGACTGAGTGTTTCTCAAGGAGTAGAATCCCCCACAGTGCTTATGAAAATGCAGATTCCTGGGGCTCACCATAGACCTACAAAGTAAGACTCTTAGGGGTAGGAGTTCATGAATCTATATTTTAAACAAGCACCCCCAAGTGATTTTTGTGTGTACTCAAGTTTGAGAGCCACAGGCTTAGGAACAGTGTTGGAAATCCACAGAAAATATATACTCTTCTTCTTGCCATTCTCATCTCATCTAAAACATGAAATGCTATGATTTTAAAAAGAAAAAAAGGTACCTTTTTAAAGAAGCTGATATTTTACGTAGCTCTTTTGAGAGTCCCAGAAAAGTAGATTCCAGGCTCCTGATGTGACAGGCTGTAACATGCAATAAAGATTATTTTTCTGGGGCACCTGAGTGGCTCAGTCGTTAAGCGTTTGCCTTCGGCTCAGGCGCATCAGGCTCCCTGCTCAGCAGGAAGCCTGCTTCTCCCTCTCCACTCCCCCTGCTTGTGTTCCTGCTCTTGCTATCTCTCTCTGTCAAATAAATAATAAATAAAATCTTAAAAAAAAAAAAAAAAGATTATTTTTCCTTTGGCCTAAAAAACAGAATGTGAATTTGGTTATTTACGGACTGTGGGACCTTGAAAAAGTCACTTACCCTCCCTGACTCAGTTTCCACCTGTATAAAATGGGGAGAATAATTTCTACCCCTTCCATATCACTGAATAGTTGTGGCACCCAAAGAGAACCTGTATAAATATTTGTAGGTGATGGAGTCCTATATGATCTCAAGGGATTGTTAAGGTTCACTTGGAAATCATCACAGAGAACCCATTTTCTTATATGCAATCTGTTCTATCTGCCAGTATAATAATCATTTTAAAGTAGTAATTATTCAGACGTTCTCCACTCCATGAATATTAAAAATATTATTATTCAATTTCATGCTGCTGACTGCCCATGCCCAAAGGTGAAGGGAAAGAGCTCAGAAAGAAGACATGATTTACAAGGATTCTATTTCTCAGTTCTTGTTATTTCCCTCAACATGGAAAAGAAGACATTCTAATAAGGATTGGATATATTAGGCAAGATGGCCTCACAGACATGAACCTGTAAAAGTTACTAGCCAAGACCATGTTATAAATTCAGGACAATGCCATGCAAAGAAGAATTATTCCAGGTCCTTGGGGCAGTTTACAGCTCCTAGCGCACGTGTGCCCTGGAGACCACCCAGTTTCCAGCTGCCTCACAACTACAGGATAGAAGTGTTGGGCTTTTGTTTTGTTTTGTTTCATAGGTGATTCCTGATTCAGCAGGAAAACATTTTCAGTAGAGTTTTAAGAAACTTTTTAGAGCTTTTATGTCCAGCGAAATAAATTATTTGAATGGAGCTCAGTTCTTTCCAGAATCACAGAACTGTCTGATTTCCTGACGACAAGTGTCTTTGAATAACAGAGAATATGACTAAGAAGTGAGAACAAAATCTGGGAATCTGAGAATCCTAGTGGATAGATTTATTCAGGAGGTTCAAACCCAGCCCTTTCTCCCTTTCTGGGAGTCAACAGCCTCATCTGGAACACTAGAAAGCAGCAAATAGGAACTCTCTGTACATTCTGTGTGTCAGCACTGAGAGGATGGTTATGGGCTGCTCATCCCCTGTTTTGCACTGTGAGGACTTCTCTGGGTAAGTGTGAATTAGAGGCAGCAAGAACACTCCCAGGCAGAGCTGGGCTGGGCTCTGCATTTATGACATGTAAATCTCAGTAGCAGCTCCTTCCTGAAGACTATGCATCCCTTCCTTGTGAAGGCTGCAGCTACCTTGAAGTTACTGGATAAACAATATCTTTAAATGTGGTCTTTAACCTCTTTGAGAGTCTTAGGAAATTATAAACCAGAGAAATTCTTATAGCCACACCTTTGAATCTTTGGTGGGGGTGGAGGTGGGGTGTGAGTTTATAAAATTCCAGAAGCCCTAACATGGATCCAGGATTAGGAATTCCTACACTACAGGGTTTTATTATTCCTTTGGAAAGCAGCTTTATCACGGTTTTCTTAAATTATCATTAACTTCCTGTTGTTAGTCTCTCAGTAGCTTAAATGTTTAAAGGGAGGATCTGATTTAGTCATGGCTACTAGTTTGGGGAAAACCAGGATTTGGGGGTTAAGTTTACTGGCTTGAATTGGGAAAGTTTTATCTTGCCTTCTGAATTTATTTTTAACTTCTGACTTTAGAAGAAGAGGCAAGCAATTAGGAACCAAGATAAGCCAGCTCACAAGAGTTTGGTATTAGCCACTCTTAGAGTTTGTGTTCTTTCCTTCAGCCAAGTGAGTTATAATTGTCAGTTTTCTTTATTTATTATATACAGTTACTTGATTTAACTCACACAGTCATGGAGCTCAGTCAAAGGGAAACAAAAATATGATTAATTCAACTTTAGGAATTAATGAAGAATTAAAATACTTTCTTATTATTTTATACATATATCCAGTTATTTAAAAATAAATGCAGACATAACACTTAAAAGTCATAGCTTGCTGGTAGTACAGTAAATTGATATAAACTTCTAGGAAAGTAATCTGAAAATATGCATTAAGCATTATGTTCTGTTACCCAGTTATTTTTCTTTGATTTTAGCCTAAAAAAATAATTCAGAAGAGAACACAAATCAGATGGTGTTTGCAGTAAAGGTAATTTTTAGCAATACTACTTAGAATAGTAGATACTGAGAATAACCCATATGTCAGCAATTGAGGAATGGTTAGGCAAAAATCATGGCACATTTACTTACTAAATTTTATGTAGACAGTAGAAATGAAAAATACAAATATGTGCATAGACATATGACATGCAATAGTATTTATAAGTGAAACTATAGCTTTGAGTTGTATATACAGTTGATTACAAATGTGCATATACAGTCAATTACTATTTACTATGAATGCACACGAATAAAGATAGAGATTCGGGTAACTGTGGAGTTAGGGTGATGAGTTTTTTGTGCATTCTTCCCTAAAATCTGTTTACATTGAGCCAGAAGGTGACAGCTTTTTTTTCTATGACAGTATAGTTTTTGCTTCTTTCCTAGTCAACACAGACACAGAAACTGCCGTTGTCAACGTCACATATACAACAAGAGAAGAAGCAAAAATGTAAGTGGATTTGGGCTTCTTGGGAGGGTTGTCTTTAAATTCCCAAAAGATGCATATGTCTGACATAGCAGAAGAACCCTAGGGCATCTGTGCTCCCTTTGACAAGTCAGTGGAGCTCCAGGGCATTTATACCGGGATGTTGGTTGGTTGGTTGTACGGAGACTTTATCTTGAAAAATGTTGAACCTTGGCATCAAAACTGAGGTGGGTGCGGTGTCTTGACATGGTCAGGAATAGAGGCATCAGCTCTGTGATACTGTGTTCCCCAGACTCTGCTTTGCCAACCACTGGGAGCTGCCTTTACCTGGAGCTTCCTCCATGCACCATGAGGAAGAAGCACAAACCTGTTTCTGTGCACACTTGGTGAAGAGATAATGAAACATCCATTTTTCCTCTGTGTAATATTAAAAAGGGGATCTATCTCAATGACAGCAACAGCAGGGAGAATTGTCTGGGAGTGGTTAGTCAAAGATCACCTGGTTTGGGCTTCTCTTTCCTAACCTCCATGCACTTCCTAGTCCCCATTCATGAGTACATTGCTTCAATGATGGTTAATTTTGAGGTTGGCGATTAATGGACATGGTATTGAGTTTTTAACAACAGAACAAAACAAAACCAAGTTCCTTTTTGTAGAAGGTCCTTAAAGTGAAATGCCTGTCAAGTCACTTTAACTCGAATTATGGTCAAACACGGTCATGGATGTGGCATAACCTTGGTTATACATCCCAGAATAATAAGTTTTATTTATTTTTCAAGGTTTTAACACACATGAAGACATATTTAACCCATCCTCATACAACTAGTCTTAAAGTTAATTTTGCATTGAAAAAGGCAATAGATCATTTGCTATGGACTTTAGCCACACATATATAAGCAGGATATATACCAGCAGCTCACCATTGTAGCTTGTGTCCAGCTGCCACTTAGCTAGGACCTCCATACACGAGATGACTTTGTTGCTTTTATTGAATTCAGAGGTACTGCTTTGTAATAAATTCACAAACCCTAAACATTAACCTAGTAGAATAAGGTTATTGTTTTCACTTGCTACAAAAAACTTGTGAAAAAATTGTTCCGCTTCTTGTATAGTTTTAAAAATGCAATAGTGGGATATTGTGTATTCCATATCAAAATTAATAAATAATTTAAAATAATTTTGTTTTTGAGGATTCAAGGAAAAAAAGGCTCTCTTAGTTGCTATGGGATAGTAAGTGTTGAGACCTTTCCGGAAGCACACTGGGTGGTATTTAATACTTAGATTTCTGCATATACTCTCTGACCCAGCAATTCCATTAGGAATTTGTCCTGTGTGCAGTTGGAGTTGCAAAAATGTCCATGGCAACACTGTACATAATAATAAAAGATTGGATCTATATAGATAGATAGGTAGATGTATCTAACAATAGGGAATGAGTTGCAAAAACTATGATAAATCAATAGAATGTTAAACAGCCAGTAAAAACTAAATTGCAGGACATTTAATGACTTGGAAAACCTTTAGAGTATTAACTCTTTTTTAGAGATTAAAAAATAGGGGCGCCTGGGTGGCTCAGTCAGTTAAGCGGCTGCCTTCAGCTCAGGTCATGATCTCAGGGTCCTGGGATCGAGTCCCGCATCAGGCTTCCTGCTAAGCAGGGAGCCTGCTTCTCCCCCTGCCTGTGCTCTCCCTCTCTCTATCTCTGTCAAATAAAATTGACAATTTTTAATAATAAAGATTAGAATATTTTTTTAAAATATTTTTAAAAATAAAGATTAGAAAGTAGTATATATACTATTAATCCATGTTTATAAATGATAATAATAGTTAAGAAAAGAAAGACACAGGATGGACTAGGATTTATTTTTCTCATCTGTGCATATCTATTTCTGAATTTTCAATAATAAATATGTATTATGATCAAAATGAGAAAAAAATGACTCCTAATGTTATACCAACATTTATAAAGAGTTTCTGATGAGAGGGATACAGGCTTGGGTGGTGAAAAAAGGCAGAATGCGTAGTTGTATATCCAGTCTGACCAGGCCTGTACATTGTTATTATTTGTTTAATTGTTAAGCATAAGCTCTGAGGGAACAGAGCTGGCATCTGCCTTGCTCGTCGCTGTATCCTCGGGGAGGATTAACTAGTAAACCAGACTGAATGAACCTGTCCGCTGGCCTGGGGGTTCCCTTTGACATCACTCTCTGACAAAGCTCACCTGCTCCTGCTGCATTTCAGAGCCATCGAGAAGCTAAGCGGGCATCAGTTTGAGAACTACTCCTTCAAGATTTCCTACATCCCGGATGAAGAGGTGAGCTCCCCTTCGCCCCCTCAGCGAGCGCAGCGTGGGGACCACTCTTCCCGGGAGCAAGGCCACGCCCCTGGGGGCTCTTCTCAGGCCAGACAGATTGATTTCCCGCTGCGGATCCTGGTCCCCACCCAGTTTGTTGGTGCCATCATCGGAAAGGAGGGCTTGACCATAAAGAACATCACTAAGCAGACCCAGTCCCGGTACGTGCCTCCGGGGCTTCCTTTGCTTCGTTCTGACAGGCCCCCTGAGTGCTGGTGGGGCCCAGTCATCCTCAGGTGGCTATTGCTTGCATCAGCATTGGGGGGGGGGGGGGGGGCTGTGCTGTATGGGATGGTGGCTTCTTAAAACAAAACTACTAACAAACTAACAAAGCTGGGGACTTTAATGTGCTTTCATGCCAATAGCCTAAAGGTCATATCCTGAACTACTAAAGGTTCAGAAAGAAGGCACTGATGACTTCACAGCAGAGACTAGTCCTCGTAAGTTTATTGATGCTTGTGAATACATCAGTTTCTAAAACAGCATAGGTATGGGGCTGAGTTTTGTGGGATCCCAGAAACCGCTTATCTTAGTTCTTACCTCCTGTCTTGAGTTGGAGCCCTGAGTGGTAGTCATTCTTTGAGATCACTTAGGTGGTCTTGTAAATAGCTATGTAAAAGAAGTGAGTGGGTCTGCCAGATTAAGCAAGAAATGAAGTACGTTAGCCTTATGTTTAGTCTGTCTAAGGAGACTGAAGCAGGAGTTGGAGTTGAGGAGGTAGTAGGAGTTGTCGTGGATAAAATGACCTGTGGGATTGTTGATTTTTGAATGTTCTTAAGAACACAGCATGATGTAATAAAGAAAGCACAGGACGCAGAGACCCATGTTCAAGATTTACCATTTAAGGGCGCCTGGGTGGCTCAGTTGGTTAAGCGGCTGCCTTCGGCTCAGGTCATGATCCTGGAGTCCCGGGATCGAGTCCCGCATCGGGCTCCCTGCTCAGCGGGGAGTCTGCTTCTCCCTCTCCCGCTCCCCCCTCTTGTGCTCTTTCTCTCTCACTCTCTCTCTCAAAAAAATAAATAAAATCTTTAAAAAAAAAAAAAAGATTTACCATTTAATAGCTCTATGATCATAGGAAAAAAAGTTGACTTCTCTGAGCATCAACTCCTTGTTCTGTAAACCAGGATTATTGTTAGATTTAGGACAGCCAGGCAGATTGAAAGAAATAATTGCTATGAAAGCGCTTAAATTGCAGAACAAGTTGCTGACAAACAGGAGTTATTTACATGCCTAGTGCATTTTTATCACGTCATCCATTGAGTGTCTTATAACCTGAAAGAGAAAACACCATTTTCTTCAAAGTGTCGGAGTTACTGCCAAAGAATGGGCACTTATATGTATGAGTCCCAGAGTTCATTGTCATAGCAGTGAAATGATGACCCAGTAGAGAGGAGAAGTACTGTCTGCTGTTCCATTTATTTTAAAATCAGCCCTTTTCTCCCCTCCAAGTTTGCTTCACTGCAAAAGTGATTTTTAGTTATATGTCTTCTTGTTCCAAAAATTTCTTAAAGTGGCTTTAAAAATGCAACAAGTTTAAATAGAAGTGAAGTTCAGTTCTCAAAAATATGTGCCCATTTTTTAAAAAGAGACCAAAGACTTGGATCTGGCCTTTCTAACAGCCAGAGTAAAAAGGGATACAATCAATTATGTAATTTTCAAAGATAACAAAAACCAGTAGGGCCACAACTACCCTAAAAAGTCTGATAAAGTCATCAAGCTTTTGAGCCATTACTTTTAAGAGCCTGGAAGGAGGCAGGCTGCCAGTGGCAAGGAAACCAAAAACTTAGAGAGACAGAGAGAGGGCATGCCTCTGTTTTTAATCCACACTCAAATACATAAAGCTTGCTTGAATTTGGTGTTTGGATTTGGATTAACATATGGCTTTTAAAAGCTACAATCAGTTCAGGGACTGGCACCATGCCAGTGTGCAGTGTTACCCCCACTCACTTGACCCTTTGCTTCTGTGATCGTTTGAAAGACTACACAAAATACTTCACTTACCAAACTGGCTTCATTACCAAGTTGGCTTGGTGCCTTTGTCCCACAGCACTCCTGCAAGAAATATTCCCTTCTAGGGGCTCCTGGGTGGCTCAGTCGTTAAGCGTCTGCCTTTGGCTCAGGTCATGATCCCAGGGTCCTGGGATCCCAGAGTCCTGGGATCGAGCCCCGCATCGGGCTTCTTGCTCCACAGGAAGGCTGCTTCTCCCTCTTCCACTCCCCCTGCTTGTGTTCCTGCTCTCGCTGTCTCTCTGTCAAATAAATAAATAAAATCTTTAAAGAAAAAAAAATAGAAATATTCCCTTCTAAACGGAACTGCAAAGAATCCAAGTTTGGCACAAGACGTCCTGCCCTGCTTGCCGCCTTCTTGAAGAATGGCATTGGTTGCACACGTGCTAATGACACTTCGTTGTCTGTGTCCCTGCTGTACGTTGGCCCGTGAGATGCTTTCTCGGGACTAGGATCCTGTCCCAGATGACGTTGTGTTATGGCTCCTGATTCTTTCCCTACAGGGTAGACATCCATAGAAAAGAGAACTCTGGGGCTGCAGAGAAGCCCGTCACCATCCATGCCACCCCAGAAGGGACCTCTGAAGCATGCCGCATGATTCTTGAAATCATGCAGAAAGAAGCTGATGAGACCAAACTGTAAGTTTGCATACAATGCCCAGATCACTTAACAGAGAAGAAGAGTAAGTTCTCATTCACTTCACACAAGAAATTTTTTAAAACCTGTAATTCTGTTACTCAGTAAAGGGAGCAGGGGACAAGAGTATTTTTTAAGAAATTTGTTCCCAAGGAGAATATAGTAAGAAATAGATCTTTTGTTTTAATATGGCTGTTTCTCCACTTAGATGTTTCTTTTGGTGATCTGAATGTTTCCATCACTCATTACTAATAATTACTGGTAGAAACACAGATATATGCTTCTAATGCCATGCAGTGATGGGGGTATTGTGTATCTGCCTATTCAGTATGACGGCCATTGGCGACATGCTGCTACTGAGTGCTTGAGAGGTGGCCAGTGCAACAGAGGAGCTAAATTATTTTATTTTAATTCATTCAAACTTAAATAGTCACATTTATGGCTAATGGCTATCATACCAGACAGTGCAGGTGTGTTTGGAATGTATATTGTCATCGAAACCATCATTTACTGTTCTGGAAAAGCTTTTTACTACCATGTTGCATTCTTAAATTTTCCTTAAGTAGTAGAAACTGGTATCCAAGTAGCTACTTTACTCTTTCCTTTTTTACAAAATACTTCTTGGGATTCCTGAGTGTTGTACCAGTTCGAATGGCAGGTACAGTTCTTACTAAACCCATTGACTTTGTATTATAAATGAATTAACAGTAATGGAATAGATAATGAAGAAGTTCCGTCAGTTTGGCAAAAAATCCACTTATGGGTAGTGGCAGCAGTTTTATAGAGGAGCAGTGAGGGATAAATCAAATATAAAATTAACTTAACCAAATAATGTCAAATAAGAGTATGAAGATGAGAAGATGAAAAGAAAAATAAAAAATCAAACCAAGAAGATGAAAGTAGTCCTTAAAAGCAAAACATTGCAAATCTATTCTCAGATTTCATAAGGGACTCTAACTTATGAATTTATTACTTATGAATTATTTACTCTGTTTGAGGCCTTTGAAACACCCCAAATGCCATGGCTTCATTTGAATAAGCCCCTCCTTCATCCAAGTTATTGAGAACTTTATAAATAACACCCTTCCTGGTCCTTCAACCTCAGGACAAGCAGCTTCAAATATTCTAAATAATCAAAAAGACTGATGTATAAATTAAATTTTTGAGTTTTCATGTAGAGCCAACATAGTGTTTGAATATCTTTGAAATCAATTTTTTTGAGTGCCACACCACAGCTAAGCACTGTGCTGGGAAATGAGTCTACAGCCATAAACAGGACCCAGTTCCTGCTTTTATGGAGCTTATGATCCAGTGGGAGAGACATTCGCTAAACAAATACACCAGTAGGTCATTAAGCACAGCCATGAGACATGTGAGAGTCAAAAATAACTGCATGTAAGTGGAGGGCCCTCATCAATGTTTTAGGAGAACGGGAAGAGATTTGGGGGGTTCAAAGAAGACCTCCCTGGGTAAGTGACATTTAAGCTGAGTCCTGAGGGGTATGAGCAAGAGGTAGAGGATGTAGAAGAGGGATCCTAAATTTTCTTTTTATTCATTTATCATTTATTGAGCACCTACTCTGTGCCAGGCATTGTTCTATGTGCCAGTAAACAAAGCCAACAAAAACCCCGCCCTCTGAAAGTTCCATTCTGGTGGAGTTGCTTTGAATACTGGTGTATAGTAGCAATGCAATTGGTCCTAACTACCAGAAAACATAACAAGTGGCTTAAACAATAAGAAACTATTATTCTGTCATGTAGCGAGAAGTCTGAGGTGGACGACTCAAGGTCAGTTGAATCACAGACTCAGAGACTCACAATCTTTCTTTCTGCTCTGTCTTCCTCAGGATGTCTGATACTCCCCTGGTGATGACAGGATGGTTGTAGTGATTTCAGACCTTGTGTCCCCACAGAAAAATATTCAAAAGTTGAAAGAGAGGGCATCCTTGCTCCTTCTTTTTTGAACATTTTTTTCTGGTAAAAAACACATAACAAAATTTATCATCTTAACCATTTTTTATTGAGATATAATTGACATAATACTATATTTGTTTCAGGTATACAACATAATTATTGGCTATTTGTATATATTGTGAAATGATCACCAGAATAAGTCTAGTTAACATCGGTCGCCATACACAGTTACAGTTTTTTTCTTGTGACAAGAACTTTTAAGATTTGCTCTCTTAGGAACTTTCATATATTCAGTATAGTATTATCAGATATAGTCACTGTGCTGTACATTGTATCTCATGACTTAATTTATTTTATATGGAAGTTTGTAACTTTCGACTCCCTTCACCCATTTTGCCCATACCTCACCGCCCCCCCCACCCCTGCCTCTGGCAACCACTAATCTTGTCTCTGTATCTATGACCTTGTTTTGTTTTAGATTCCACATGTAAATGAGATTATGCAGTACTTGTCTTTCTCTGGTTTATTTCACTTAACCATTTTTAAGTGTACAGTTCAGTAATGTTTATATATATTCACATTATTGTGAAACAGATCTCCAGAACTTTTCATCTTGCAAAACTGAAACTCTGTACCCATTGAACAACTCCCCTTTTCCCTCTCCCTCTAGCCTTTGGTAACTACCATTTTACTTTCTGTTCCTATGAATTTGACTGCTTTAGAGACTGCTTATAAGTGGAATCATGCAGTATTTTGTGTTTTTGTGACTGGCTTATTTCACTTAGCATAATGTCTTCAAGATTCATCCAAGTTGTAGCATGTAGTAAGACTTCCTTTTTAAAGCTGAATAATATTCCTTTGTATGCATATATCTCATTTTGTTTATTCATCCATTGATAGGCATTTGGGTTTCTTTCACCTTCTAGCCAGAATAGTGCGGTTATGAACATGGGTGTGCAAATAGCTCTTCAAGATCCTGCTTTCAGTTCTTTTGGATATATACCCAGAAGTGACATTGCTGGATCATATGATATTTCTATTTTCAATTTTTTGAAGAACCTCCATACTGTTTTCCATAGCAATGACATCATTTTACAATATCACCAACAGTGCACAAGGGATCCACTTTCTCCATGTCCTCACCAGTCCTTGTTATTTTCTGTTATTTGGATAGTAGCCAAACTAATGGGTTTGAGGTAATATTTTGTGTTCACAGTATCTCATAGTGGTTTTCATTTGCATTTCTCTGATGATTGGTGATATTGAGCATCTTTTCATATGCTTATTGGCCATCTGTATATCATCTTTCGAGAATGTCTATTCAAGTCTTGCCCATTTTTAAAATGGGTTATCTGATTTTTTTTGTTGTTGAGTTGTAGGAGTTCTTTATATATTGTGGATATTAATCCCTTATCAGATACTTGATTTGCAGATATTTACTTCTTTTCCCTACGTTGCCTTTCCACTCTGTTGACCTTGTCCTTTGGTCCACAAAAGCTTTTAAATTTGATGTTAAATTTGTCTGTTTTGGTGTCTGTTTTGGTATCTATTTTAGTGTTGTTTGGAACTTGTCTATTTGGTGTTTGTTGCCTTTGCTTTGGTGTCTCATTGCTAAATCTAATGCCGTGAAGTTTTCCCTGTTTTCTTCTAGGAATATTATAGTTTTTAAGTTTTACATTTAGGTCTTTATTCCATTTTGAGTAAATTTTTGTATGGGACTAAGATAAGGGTCTAGCTTCATTCTTTTGCATATGGATATCCGGTTTTCCCAGCACCATTTGTTGAAGATGTTGTTCCTCATTGTGTTATCTTGGCACCCTTGTCAAAGATAATTTGATCATATATGCAAGGGTTTATGTCTGGGCTCTCTGTTCTGGACCATTGGTTTATTTGTCTGTCTTGATACCACTACCATAGTGTCTTTTTTTTTTTTTAAGATTTTATGTATTTACTTGAGAGAGAGTGACAGAGATAGTGAGAACATGAGCTGGGAGGAGAGGGAGAAGCAGGCTCCCTGCTGAGCAGGGAGCACAACATGGGACTTGACCCCAGGATCATGACCTGAGCTGAAGGCAGAAGCCCAACCAACTGAGCCATCCAAGCACCCTGCCATTACCATAGTGTCTTAATTACTGTAGCCTTGTAACATGTTTTGAAATCAGGAAGTGTGAGTTCTCTAGCTTTGTTCTTCTTTTCAAAATTGTTTTGACTGTTCAGGGTCCCTTGAGATGCCAAATGAATTATTTCTGCAAAAAAATGCCATTGGGATTTTGATAGGGATTGCATTGAATCTGTAGATCACTTTGGGTAGTATGGACATCTAAACAATATTAAGTCTTCCAATTCATGAACATGGGTTGTCTTTCCATTTATATTTGTCTTTAATTTCTTTCACCGCTCATATAGCTTTCAGCATATAAGTCTTTTATCTCCTTGGTTAGGTTTATTCCTAAGTGTTTTATTCTTTAGGATACTATTGCAAAATGAAACTTCTCTTAATTTTCTTTTCAGGTTGTTCATTATTAGTATATAGAAACACAATTGATTTTTGTCTGTTGATTTTATATCCTGCAACTTTGCTGAATGAGTTTATTCTAACAGCTTTTTTGTGGAATCTTTAGAGTTTTCTTCATATAAGATCATGTTATCTGCAAACAGATGATAATTTACTTCCTTCCTTTTCAATTTTGATTCCTTTTATTTTTCTTACCTAATTGCTCTAGCTAGCACTGCTAATACTAAATTGAATAGAAGTGGTGAAAGTGGGTATCGTTCTCTTGTTCCTGATCTTAGAGGAAAATTTGTCTTTCACCATTGAATATGATGTTCACTGTGTGCTTTTTACAAATGGCCTTTATTTTGTTAAGATAGTTTCCTTCTATTCCTAAATTGTTGAGTGTTTTTATCATGAAAGGGTGTTAAATTTTTGTCAAATGCTTTTTCTGCATTAATTGAGATAATCATGTGGTTTTTCACCTACAGGTATTGACCTATATTAATGTATATTACATTGATTTTTTTTTTTATTTTGAACCACCCTTACATTGCAGATGTACATCCTACTTGGTCATAATGTATCATCCTTTTATTTTTTTTATTTTTATTTTTATTTTTTTTAAAGATTTTATTTATTTATTTGAGACAGAGAGAATGAGAGACAGAGAGCATGAGAGGGAGGAGGGTCAGAGGGAGAAGCAGACTCCCCGCCGAGCAGGGAGCCCGATGTGGGACTCGATCCAGGGACTCCAGGATCATGACCTGAGCCGAAGGCAGTCGCTTAACCAACTGAGCCACCCAGGCGCCCCATGTATCATCCTTTTAATGTACAATGCTTTTGAATTCATTTTTCTTGTAGTTTGTTGAGGACTTTTATATCAATATTTATCAGGGATATTGGTCTGTAGTTTTCTTTTCTCAAAGTGTCTTTGTCTAGCTTTGGTATTAGAGTAAAGCTGGCCTCATAGAATGAGCTTGGAAGTGTTCCCTCTTCTTCAATTTTTGGAAGAGTTAGAGAGGGATTGGTGTTAATTCTTCTTTAAATGTTTGGTAGAAAAAATAATGTTTGGTAGAATTCTCCAGGGAAGCCATCTGGTCCTGGGCTTTTCTTTGTTGGGAGGTTTTTAATTACTGATTCAGTCTCCTTACTCATTATTTTCTGTTCAGATTTTCTATTCAAAGTTTAGTCTTAGTAGGTTGTGTGTTTCTGGGAATTTACCTATTTCTTCTAGGTTATCTCTTTGTTGATGTACAACTGTTCATAGTATTCCCTTGTAATCATTTTTATTTCTATGACATCAGTTGCAATGTCCCCTCTTTCATTTCTGATTTTAGATATTTGAGTGCTCTTTCTTTTCTTAGTTAATCTAGATAATGTTTATGAATTTTGTTGATCTTTTCAAAAACCAATTCTTGGTTTTTTCTTTTGTTTTTGTGTTATCTCTTTTGCTTATCTTTGCTCTAATCTTTATCATTTCTTTCCTTATACTAGCTTTGGGTTTAGTTTATTCTTTTGCTAATTCCTTGACGTTTAAATTTGTCGATTTGAGATCTTTTTTTTTTTTCTTTTAATCCATTCAGCCAATCCATGTCTTTTAGATTGGGAAGTTTAATTCTTTTACATTTAAAGTAATTACTAATAGGAAGGACTTACTCTTGCCATTTTGTTGTTTTTTGCATTTCTTGTAGCTTTATTGTCCCTCCTTGTCTGTCTTACTGCATTCTTTTGTGTGTTTTTTTACTTTGTTCTTTGCCTTTTGGGTTTTTTTAGTGATATGCTTTGCGTCCCTTCTCATTTCCTTTTCTGTATATTCTATAGATATTTTCTTTGTGGTTACCATTGCAATTTTATAAAACATCTTAAAGTTATAGCATTCTATTTTAAACTGATAGCAACTTAAGTTCAATCATATTCAAAAACTTTGCTCTTTTACAACTCTACCCCCCACTTTGTTACTGATGTTACAAATTGCTGTTTATATATTTTATACCCATTAACAGATTTATCTTTTTAAAAATATTTTTGTCATTTAAATTCTGTGCATCAAAATTAATATAGTACAGGTTATTATATTTGTGTATTTACTTTTACTAGAGAACCTTATATTCATATGGCTTTGTGTTGCTGCTCACTGTCCTTTCATTTCCATTAAAGGACTCCTTTTAGCATTTCTTGTAGAGCAAGTATAATGATAAGGAACTCCCTTAGCTTTTGTTTATCTAGGAAAGTCTTAATTTCTCCTTCATTTTCACAGGAAAGTTTTGCTGGATACAATATTCTTGGCTGATGTGTTTTTCTTTCAGCATTTTGGACATATCATCCCACTTCCTTTAGGCCTGCAAAGTTTCTGCTCAGAAATCTTGTGGAAACTCCCTTGTATTGAATAATCACTTTTCTCTTGCTGCTTTCAAGATTCTTTCTTTGTCTTTGATTTTGGAAAATTGGCTTATAATGTGTCTCAGTGTGGTTCTCTCTGGTTTTGTCCCAGTTGGAGTTCTTTGAGCTTCTTGAATCTACATGTCCATTTCTTTCCTGAGATTTGGAAAGTTTTCTGCTATTATTTCTTCAAATGAGCTCTCTGCCCTCTCTCTTTCTTCCTTCTGGGATTCACCTATTAGTCCATTTGATCTTGGCCCCTAAGTTCCTTAGCCTTTCTTTGTGCTCTCTGGGGACCTTTTTTCATTCTTTTTTTTCTTTCTTCTACTTTGACTTGATGATTTCAAATGACCAGTCTTCAGGTTTGCTCATTCTTTCTTCTGCCTGTCAAGTCTGATGTTGAACCTCTTTAATGATTTTTTTTGGGGGGGGGGGTTCGGTTATTATATTTTTTAGTTCCATTATTTGTTCTTTATAGTTTCTCTCTTTGTTGATATTTCCATTTTGTTCATGCATAGTTTTCCTGTTGTTTAGTTGTCTGTGTTCTCTTTTAGTTCATTGAGTGTCTTCATGACAATTATTGTAAATTCTTCGTCAGCTCATAGAGCTGCATTTCTTTAGGGTTGGTTTCTGGAGTTATATTTTTATCCTTTGATTAGACTGTATTTCCCTGTTTCTTTGTATGTCTTTTAATGTTTTGGTGGGATTGGGGCATTTGAAAAAACAACCATCTCTTAGTCTCTGTGTACTGGCTTCAATGAGGGGAAGACCTTCCTTTACTTATCAGCGCTACTGGAGGTGTTAGGGCCTCTCAAGCCTTTTCTGATCTCTTTCTCCCCCTGCCTTCTGACTGTAGAGCTGCAGCTCTAGCATACTGCTCACCTCTTTTTTCAGCGGCTTTCAAAACTCTGGCACCAGTCTCCTCAATGCTCCAAGTGAGGCAAGACCGAAACCAGTCCTTGGGTGGCTCCCAGATAGGCCAGGATGTCAGGTGTATGGTCCAGTC
This sequence comes from Neomonachus schauinslandi, assembly GCF_002201575.2. NCBI lineage: Eukaryota > Metazoa > Chordata > Mammalia > Carnivora > Phocidae > Neomonachus > Neomonachus schauinslandi. The sequence goes on from NC_058403.1 coordinate 79,442,526, forward strand.
TTTTGTTTGCATCCCATGGGAGGATCCCTGGTGTGGGAGATTTCCTCCCATTTGTTCCTCGCTATGCAGCATAAGGGAAGGAGCATGTGTAGCCACACTGAACACTGCAAATTTTTCCACCCCTTTTACTGGAGTCTTTTCTTGGCTTTACAATGGCCAGGGTGCTATGGCTTCTCAGCTGAGCTCTGGACTTCACACAGAGGCATTCCAGTCTCTCTATTGCTGTTAACTTGGTGTCTCTGTGGGGTTAGGAGGGCCTGTAGCATCCTAGTCTGCCATATGGCTGATATTCTCTCTTGTCTTTTTTAAGAACAAGAAAAACCTTCCTAAAGTCATGCAACAGACTTCTCCTCATACCTCATTGGCCAGATTCGCCTCATGGACCCACTTCCAGTCCATCTTAACAAGGGAATATAATTACCGTGGCTTGGCTTATGTTAATCAGAATTCGTGCACTGGGGTTGGTGAGGGAACCAGCCTCACCTAAAGCCCATCACTACTTGGTACCTGAACAAAATGACTTCTGTTTGTAAAGGGAAGAAAGTGGTTTAATAGCTCTTAGAAGGCAAGCAGTGTGTCCACCTTAAGTGTTAAATTGTTGTTTGTCTCTTTTAGAGCTGAAGAGATTCCTCTGAAAATCTTGGCCCACAATGGCTTAGTTGGAAGACTGATTGGAAAAGAAGGCAGAAATTTGAAGAAAATTGAACATGAGACGGGGACCAAGATAACAATCTCATCGTAAGCCACCCATTCCGTTTAATTGTGCCCAAAATGGAGAACTTGAGCATTTTGATATGCCCAACTCCTTCATCTGCCTTTCCTTAAAATAGGAGTATAATCATAAGTGATGTAATTCTCTCCAACACCATCAAAACAGATGCATAAATAGTTACCAGTCAGATATTTTCTACTATGGATATGAGCTAAGTCACCTCTAAGATTTGAGATAAGATGGCAAGTATTTGATACCACAGTGTGAGGTGAGGGAATCCTCCACCAAGACTTGTTTCTGATCCTTCTGGGATTTTATTTTTCCTTTTGAAAAAGGAAATCTCTCTTTTTTCCCGGTGGCCAGCTTGCAGGACTTGAGCATATACAACCCTGAAAGAACCATCACTGTGAAGGGCACAGTCGAGGCCTGTGCCAATGCAGAGGTAGAGATTATGAAGAAGCTCCGTGAGGCCTTTGAAAATGATATGCTGGCTGTTAATGTAAGTGCCGAATGCTTTCTTCTCTACTGGTTTTCACATGTGTTTTCAGGCAGGACACAAGCCTCTCTAAGAATAGTTGTCATTCAGCTAGTGAGGAAGTGCCTTAGAATAGATATGCAGAATTATTACTGCCTTCTTGGGGCAAGAGCATTGAAACAAGCAGGAAACCAACTCCTCGTGGATTGTGATAAATGCGCTGGACAAAATGGTGTGAAACTATTAAAATCATAACTTTGAAGATTTTAAAATGAAGAATTGCTTATGATATAATGTTAATTAAGACAAGAGCACATAGAAGTGTATTTAACTCAGGTTACGGTTATGTAAAATAATATGGAGCAAAATGACTGGAAGGCTGCATACAAAAATAAAAACAGCTGGTACACTAGGAAAGTGGGATTTTTTTTCTACTTTACAGACTTTCTATATTGTCCTGTTACTTTTTAAATGTAAAAATACATCCTTTAAAATTAAACTCTGCTTTTCATCCCTTGCTTACTGATCTGCATGTCTGGATCACCCAATAAATGTTGTCCAGCACCTTGGCTCTCACTGATGCTTCGAGCAGATGTCCGGGTTTGGGCATGTCCTTTCTGTTATTGCTAACTAATTCTCACTTTATAATGGGGAGACACCAGTCTGACATTCAGAAATCTTAAAAATAATTGTCTATCAACAAACCCCAAGCTCCACTCAGAGGAGTACTTTTTTTCATTTTTTTATTACAATGATTTTCTAACATAAACAAAAGAGGAAGTGATACTACAATAAGTCCTCATATGCCTATAATCTGACTGAATGGTTATCAGCTCATGGCCTGTTTTGTTTCATCTGGACTTTTGTCTGCTTTCCCACACTCCTTGAACTTTGAAGCAAATCCCAGACTTGGTAATATTTCACAGAGGAGTAAATGTTGACAAAGAGCTCTGTAGGCTAAACCCAGTGCTGTCAGTGTAGCTCTTTCTAAGGACCCTCCTCCCCAGGTCAGAACACTATCCCCACCTTGCCCCATCCCCACCCCGTACCCCATAGCAGCCCACATCACGTGATAACTATGGAACATGATGAGGACAAGATTGCATTGTCACCTCCCTGTTTGTGTGTATTTGTGGAAATATTCTCAGATGATCTCATTTTCTTCTTTTGGGCTCTTGACGTCATACAATAAACATCTCTTCTGTGAATACCCAGAAAAGTTACAGAAGGGTCTGGGTGTTCCAGAGTACCTCAACTTAAGCATACCACTTAGACTCATCCATGTCTGCACCGAAGTCATGTGTTGATAGGTGAATAACAAAATTACTGTATCTTAGGTATCAGATGAGGTCAAGGTTAAAGATCCCAGCTCTCCTATTCCAAACATCCTAAGAGGAGGCAAGATAATGGGTGGCCTTAGTCACAGATAAGAAAACAGAAAATGTTAGAGAGCTGCTTAGTGTTCAGGAAGACAAAGGTAGGAGCAGGGAGGACACAGCGCAGGTGACAACATCCCTCTGCCTCTGAAGGGCTGGGCAGTTCAAACTCACCACAGCCTAGGTGAGCATCCCCATGTATAAATGGGAAATTAGCAAGCAGGTGAGAAGATCACAACACTGGCAACCAAATGGTGAAAAATTCAAAGTTGTGAACCATCCTGAACCTGAAGAATGGAGTTTACATGTGTGGTATCCCAGTGAAAGGTCTGATCTTTCTCTGGATAGAGTTGGAAAAACCTATTAACCCAGTATGTTTTAAACATACTCATTCCACAAGTATTTATTGAGTACTTACTATGTACCAGGCACTGAGCACACAACACTGAGTAATACAGTCTCCGTCCACAAGGAAATTATGGTCTAAAAGGGAAGAGGCAACTAATCAGGCGATGCAAATACTCTGTGATGATACTTGAAATAATATTTGAAGGAAACACAGGAATGTTGGTGGGGACGCATAGAAAGGGCACTGGTGCAGAGACCTTCAGGGTGAGAGAAGGTTTCCTGGCTGAGGGGACATCTAAGTTCAGGTGAAATCCACATGAAGAGCAGGACTTAGCCAGGTGAGGAGGAAGAGAAGCACATTCCTTACATGATGGATAATGTGTGCAGGAGCCCAGCAGTGAGAGAGGAGCAGGATGGGCTGGGTGGGGATGAGGGGTGAGCGGAAGAGAGGGTGTGGTGGCCTGGGTCCCCCAAAGGAGCCTGGTTGGCTGTGTTATGATCTGTAGACACTCTCGGAGAAGCTTTGAAGGAGTGCCACGGTCAGCTTGAGGTTTGGAGAGCCCACCCCAGCAGCAGGGTGGTCCATGAGGCCAGGGCAGTGCTGATTAGGAGGCACTGGTGCTAACCAGCCAAGAGATGGAGGTTGACCCAGGCAAGCTGGGCCTCTCTGGTCTCCTCCCCTCATCTTTTTCTCCATTTCTGTTCCCAGCAACAAGCCAATCTGATCCCGGGGTTGAACCTCAGCGCACTTGGCATCTTTTCAACAGGACTGTCCGTGCTGCCTCCACCAGCAGGGCCCCGAGGAGCTCCCCCCGCTCCCCCTTACCACCCTTTCGCTGTAAGTAGCTCAGCATCCAGAGGTTTGCTCATGCTCTGGGCACCCCCAGGCAGCAGCATTACTCTGCTATGTTGAATCACAGCTAAAGCTTTAATTTGGAGGCCATAATCATAAATGATTGTAGGATAAATCCAACATTTCTTAGGACTTCTTCCTAATGGACAGATAAATATTATTAAACCATCCTCTAAATATATGCTCTTGAACATAGTATATATCAAATCTAGGAAAGAAACTGCAGTGGTAGCAAATTCACTAACTAGAAGCCTCTTTATTATAAAACAGGATTTGTTAGCTCAAATAAGAATCTTCATGAGTATTGTTCATTTATTAATAGGGTACCTGGATAACTCGAATATATATATTTCTTACCTGTTTCTACAACTCAAATGCATCATTTTATTAATAGGCAGTTTTTAAAAGAAAATAATACACAGTGTTTGTTTCTAAACACTTAGCACAATGCCTGGCATTTAGTAGGTTCTCAATAAGTATTTATTGTTTGGGTCATCATTAATAAAAAGGGAAATGTGAATGTTATGAGTTTTCTAATTGTTGCTTCCATTTACAAGCATTATAGATCAATACATTGTCAAATTTGGGTTCAGGATACTTGACAGCTTATTTTTTTTCACTCCTCATTCTTTTCTATACATATTGCTTATCGTTTAAGCAAACTTTCTTTCCTCCGATGTTTATACTTTTTAATGGGAAGAGTTAGGTTGATGAACACTGCGTTAGCTAACCCTCCTGTCTTCTGAGAGGTGGTCTCTGGTGTAAGCATTGCAATGTGAGAACTCCTAGTAGCTCTTTGAGTTATCTGTAGAGAGACAGGGTGAAGCCACTGTGTTCTTCTGCCAGCAATTTATAGACATGAACTGGCACCCACGTTTTTGGTCACAAGAATATACACATTCTGCAGTCTTGTTTATATACAGATCTTCTGAGTCATTTCTAAATCTTCATACCATTTCTTTGGAGGTATATCCATTTTCTCTTAAACTAAAGGATAGGGCCCAATATTAGACCATGCGTGTGGGGGTGGGGGCCAGGTTAGAGGGAGCTAGGCTGTGACAGGAGGGACTGTGGCAGCTATCACAGTCATGTGGCTACTCCAAGGAGCTAGAACAACCCTGAGAGGTGTACATCCCCATGTCTTTGCTGTGAGATTTGAGAATGACCAAGGTTGGTCCATTCAGTGATGTTGAGACACATCTCATTTCTTAGGAGAAAGTCTGTATCTACTGCCTACAGAAGATAACCTCGGAGGGGCGCCTGGGTGGCTCAGTCAGTTAAGTGTCTGCCTTCGGCTCGGGTCATGATCCCGGGGTCCTGGGATCGAGTCCCCGCATCAGGCTCCCCGCTCGGCGGGAAGCCTGCTTCTCCCTCTGCCCCTCCCCCGAACACGTGTTCTCTCTCACTCACTCTGCTCTCTCTCTCTCTCTCTCTCTCAAATAAATAAATAAATAATCTTAAAAAAAAAAAGAAGAAGAAGATAACCTCAGAACTGAAGTTGAGATAAATATAAATGCTCAGGGGAGAAGTATGATAGAACAGGCCACTTCTAATATCAGTAATCTGAGATCATGGGGTCAGCAAACCCCTATTTTGAGATTTAGCTCAGGGGCCAGACTCACCTACCACTTACTTTTGTAAATAAAATTTTATTGGGGGTGCCTGGATGGCTCACTTAGTTAAGCATCCAACTCTTGGTTTTGGCTCAGGTCATGATCGCAGGGTCATGAGATCAAGTCCTGTGTTGGGCTCCTCGCTCAGCAGGGAGTCTGCTTGAAGATTCTCTCCCTCTGTCCCTCCCCCTGCTCACAAACTCACTCTCTCTATCTCTATAAAAAATAAATGAATAAATCTTTTTTTTTAAGATTTTATTTATTTCAGAGAGAGAGTGCACACAAGCAGTGGGGAGCGGCAGAGGGAGAGGGAGAAGCAGGCTCCCTGCTGAGCAGAGAGCCCGACGCGGAGCTCGATCCCTGGATCCCGGGATCATGACCTGAGCCAAAGGCAGACGCTTAACAGCTGAGCCACCAGGTGTCCCTCAATAAATCTTTTTTAAAAAATTTATTGGGGGCGCCTGGGTGGCTCAGATGGGCCTGCATCGGGCTCCCTGTTCAGCAGAGAGCCTGCTTCTCCCTCTGCCTCTCTCTCTCTCTCTGTCTCTCATGAATAAATAAATAAAATCTTCAAATAAAAAAAAAAATTTATTGGAACACAGCCATGACCTTTGGTTATATATTGTCTGTTTGCTTTTTTGCTGTGATGGCAGAGTCAAATAGGTGCAATAGGAACCCTGTGACCTGCAAAGTCTAAAATAAGTATTTGGCCCCTTACAGAAACAGTTCACAGACCCCTGTACTGCAACAAGGAGAGAGGCTATTGTGTGATAGCAGAATATTTTCTAAACTTGAAAATAAGTTTTGCCAGTTGGAAAGCTTCCTTTCATCTGAGATTTTTACTACAATGGGAAGATAACCATTTTAGTAAAATACATAGTTCCTGTTCTTCATCAAATAGATTTTACTTTTTTTTTTTTTAAGATTTTTAAAGTGTATTTATTTGACAGAGAGATAGCACAAGCAGGGGGAGTGCAGGCAGAGGGAGAAGCAGGCTCCCCAATGAGCAAGGAGCCCAACATGGGACTCGATCCCAGGACCCTGGGATCATGACCTGAGCCAAACGCAGACGCCACCCAGGCATCCCAGATTTTACTTTCTTTATAAAGCTAAAAGCCATGTATTTCTGATCTTGATCCCATAGATCAAGATTAGGTTCTAATCCAGAGCACGTAGTTGCCCCAACTGTCTGCGACAATATGGCTCTCCTGTGAAAGTGCAGGCCGGGGCATGAAGGTGGCCATCACTACCTACCTGCACAGGACCTAGGACAGGCCCCCAAAGCCACTCTTGCAGAGTCTGAGAAGGACAGGGTAGGGTGGGAGTGGTGGGCATGCTTTAAATACTTATATTGTTCTCCTGTCACGTAGGCTTTCAGATTTCCTGGAACCTCTAGGGTATTTCTTTGCTTTTATGTATCACAGAACTAGTACTTTCGCTCTTGGCATCCAAAGGTCAGGAAGTCTCTGTACCTCCTCGTAGCTGGCTTACATGTGCCAAGATTGGTCTCTGACCTCTGAAATTTTGGAAGCATATGTGTATGTTTGGAAACTTTTTTATTATTTTCTGGTTAATAAAAGTAATATGTGCATAGTATTTAAGAAGCAAATAATACAGAAATATAGAAAGTGCAAGTTTTTCTCAATATAGAAATAACCAGTGTTTGCATGTATATGGGTGTGTGTATATATAATTTATATATATATATGTTACATATATTTAATATATATGTATTCAAATTTTTCACTCTACTGTGAAAATCCTTGTATATACATCTTGGCTCTTTTATCCAGTTATTTCTTCAGAATAAATTCCTTGAAATGGAATTTCTGAGCCTAAGAATGTATAAATTTTATACATAATATATAATTATAAAATATATAAATGTTGATACCTAACATATAAATTTTGATACATGGAGGATATACTACTTTTCCTTCCCACCAGTGTATTTTTAACCTTGGGCAGGTGACTTAACCTCTTTGCATCACGATGTCGCTGGTCTATAAGATGGGGGTAGTAATCGGGCACCTGGGTGGCTCAGTTGGTTGAGCGACTGCCTTAGGCTCGGGTCATGATCCTGGAGTCCCGGGATCGAGTCCCACATCGGGCTCCCTGCTCAGCAGGGAGTCTGCTTCTCCCCCTGACCCTTCCCCCCTCTCATGCTCTATCTCATTCTCTCTCTCAAATAAATAAATAAAATCTTTAAAAAAAAAAAAAAGATGGGGGTAGTAATCATATACATATCATGGGGTTGTTGTAAGGGTTATTAAATAAGTTAAAACCTGCACATAATAATTTCTATGCAAACATAGCTGCTGTTGTCATCACTTTTACTTTCCATCTTTTTGTTAATGATTTGTAACAGCTGATTACATATTAAGGCTATTATCTATTCGTCATGTTGTCCATATTTTCTACCAGCTTGTCATTTCTCTTTGCCTTATTCATGGTGTCTTGTGCCATAATAATTTAAAATAGATACTTTGAACAAATTGTTGTATGAAGTAAAATGTAAACATTTCCCTTGGCCTGCCTTATCTTACCCAAAGTTTACCCAACAACCATTCCCCATAAGCATAGCACCTTTATGTTTACACTTTTTAGAAATGTTTTCTCAGCATATATACAATCTTTCAAAACTATATATGTAATCATGTCATACAGAATTACAAGGTTTTTGGTTTTGGGTTTTTTTGTTTGTTATGGGCATTTTTTCATAGCTAGACCTAATTCTCTTTAATGGCCACGTAGTATTCCATTGTATGAATTTACTATAATTTTTCTAACCAGCACACTATTTTTAGACATTTGTATTGTTTCCACATTTTCTATACTACACATAGTGTCAAAATGAATATTCTTCATAAGTCTTTGCACAAATGTGTGAGTATATCTGAAAGTAAATTCTCTAAGACTAGACTTATTATATCAAAGGGTATATGCAATTTAAATTCTCACAGATATCCCTTCACCAGAATTCATGTAGAAATTTTAAGAAGTAAGGTAGTTAAATCAGTGATGTTTGTATGGATTCTGTCCTTTGATGTCACGCTAAAGAAAAAATCTCCCATCCAGGACTGTAAAAATATTCTCCCATGTTTTCTTATTGGTTTTTGAGGATTGTTATTTGTATTTGTATCTGTAATCCACAGGGAATTTATCTTGATTTATACTTTGACAAAAGGATCTAACTTTCTTTTCTTTCCAAATGGATAGGCCACATTTCCCAAAATCATTTTTTGAGTGATGTACAATTTTATCACTCAGTTTGAAATTCTAGCATTGTCATACACTAAATTCCCACTTAGTCGTCTTCCTGACTCTGTTCCATTCATCTCTTTGTCTACACTAATTACTGTAGTTTTATACTCTCTTTAACAGCATGATTATTTTTTTCTCAAAGGATGAATTGGAAAGATGACCAACTTTTAATATGCTTGGGAAAATTTAACAATATATAGAAGTTTTCTATTCTTGAAGATTTGATAAGTTTTCTATTTCTTGTGTTTTCTATTTCTTGAAGCTATCCGTAAAACATCTGGGCCTACCACCTTTTGTTTGTTTCACTTGTAAACTCTTCAGTTTCTTGTAAGTTTTTTACTTAGTTGTGTTGATTTTTATTTTCCTGTAAAAGTATTTATCTAATTTTCATATGTGTTGGCATAACTTGTACAGAGCAGACTATTGGCCTTTTAAATCCCTGAACTTGTGTATTACTCTCTTGTAATTCCTAGCATCGTATATTTGTGTTTTCTCTTTTTTTCTTTTCTTTTTTAAGTTTTGTTTTGGTTTTGTTTTTGTTTTTAAGTAAACACTACCCCCAACATGGGGCTTGAACTCAGGACCTCAAGATCCAGAGTCTCATGTTCTACGGACTGAGCCAGCCAGGGGCCCCTCTTTGTTTGCTTAATCAAATTTGCTAGGGCTTTGTCTATTTTAAACTTCTAAGTAGTTAATGGTTTCTTTTTTGTTATCTTGCAATTGTTTCCTGTACTTTGTACTCAGACAGTGTTATCGGAACATTTCTGATTTTTGTGGCCTTACTCACGCATAATCAGTTTTTGAATTCATGGGCGTTTGGAAAGATGTGCCTTTTTTTGATGGGCTCAGAGTTGTGTTTATAGCTATAAAAGCAAGCTTCTCATTGGCGGCTCATATCCTCTATATAATTATTTTTATCTGTATGATTTATTACATGATGGGAGAAGTTTGCTCTTCGCCCACTGTGATTATGGTTTTGTCAAATTCTTTATTGTAACCAAGTTTGTTTAGTGTGTTTTGGTCAGCTCACTCTAGAAAGTATCTGGAATTTTATTCCAAATTATTAAGCTTTCTTTCTTAATGAATACGCAGTCTCATAATCTATAGTTTAGAATTAACTAAACTGTAACTGGTTACTTTGCTCACTGCAGATGGTTTCTTGTTCTCCACATGCTCTCATTTTTTGAGTTATTTGGGGCTTTTTTGTTAGTCTGTCAGGAATACTTGCTTCAACAATCTTTTTCAGGAATAGTACACAAGTAGTATAACTTCTAAACCTTTCTAGATCTGAAAATGCCTTTCTTTTCCCCTCACACATGAATGAAAGTTCAACTGGCTGTCTAGAGATTCTAGAGTCCTAGTGCTTTTAGAACTCTGAAAACAATACTTTCAGTATTTTGTTTTTCAGGTACATGTGCTAACCAGCCTGATTCTCCTTATTTTGTAGATACTTTTTTCCTCCTTCTGTCTACAAGTTATTTGCCTTTTTTAGTATTTTTGCCTTCCCCCTCGGAATTCAGAAATCTGAATCTCAGCCCTTTGATCTCAAGTTTCAGATTTTTCTTTGGTTCAGGAAAATCTTTTGCTTCTGTACTTAATGTTCGTTTTACTTCTCTTCCCTCCACTTCATTTTCTCCTTCTGGAACTCCCACTTTATGGATCATACATCTCTATTCTCATGTCTGGTTCCTTCTTTTTGTTTTGCATGGGTTAATCTTCCAATGCCCTGATGGGCTTTGCAGGCGTGTCTTTTCTGCTGTTATATACAGCCTCTGTTGAATGTTTCCAAGATCAATCTAGGTCTCTCCTTGTTTTTTTCTCATAGCAATTACTTACATGTGAATGAACTGTCATCTTGAATCTAATTAAGAAATCAAATCAAAGGGCGCCTGGGTGGCTCAGTCGGTTAAGCATCTGCCATCAGCTCAGGTCATGGTCCTGGGGGTCTTGGGATTGAGTCCCCCATTGGGCTCCCTGCTCAGCGGGGAGCCTGCTTCTCCCTCTTCCACTTCCCCTGCTTGTGCTTTTGCGATGTGTGCGCTCTTTCTCTCTGTCAAATAAATAAGTAAAATCTTAAAAAAGAAAAAAAAATCAGGGGCGCCTGGGTGGCTCAGTCGGTAAGCGTCTGCCTTTGGCTCAGGTCATGATCCCAGGGTCCTGGGATGGAGCCCTGCATGGGGCTCCCTGCTCAGCGGGAAGCCTGCTTCTCCCTCTCACACTCCCCCTGCTTGTGTTCCCTCTCTTGCTGTGTCCCTCTCTGTCAAATAAATAAAATCTTAAAAAAAAAAATCAAACTTTTTTTAAAAAGCTCTTCCTCTTTCCTGAATTAATTCACTGGGGTCATTTGTTTGCCTTGCTCAGCTTTGCTCCCCTCTGTCATGTTGTTAATTCTCTATATATGTCTAATGAATTTTAATTGTCTATTCATATATTTAAATAAACTCAACAGAAGGCATATTAGAATCTTTAGGGGAGTTTTTCCATAACATGTGCCATGGGCCCCACTGGAACCTATGAATTCGCAATGTTCTAGGTGGGGGCAGCATTGGGCATAGTGGTTGAGACCTTGGGCTGCAGAGTCAGACACAGATCTGTGCTCAGATCTTGGCTCTGCCTCTTACTAGCTTAACGGTTTCTAGTTTTCATCAGTTCCTGAGGTTGTCCCATGAGAACACAGAGGTGGATAAGCAGCCATTATGGGGAAGCCCTTTGACAAGCTGGGGTAGAGTGGTGAACCTTCTGAATCTTGGAGAGCTCTGCCCAAGTCCACTCCCTCCTCCCAGGCCCATGGCCCCATCCCTGGTTCCTAGGAGAGCATCCACTGTCTTTGCAATGTGGCATCAGTCTGTCTTCACACTAAAGCTGTTTCAGTATTTTTGAACATAATCTGTATGCCTGCCCCCTGCCCTGTCCACTACCCATTTCCTACCCTCACTCTTCCTACCCCCTGATTTCTTCAGGCTTCAGTGTATTACTTAAATCTGGCATCATGATGATGGTCATACACAGCAGCTTGGAACGAAGGACACTGCAGTTCTTCCTGGAAAAGCCAGTCCAACTATAATTCCCTTTTTAATTTTTACAAATGCATTTGATATATACTCCTCTACTCTACTCACACCCCAGAACAGTTAAGCAGAGAGGAAAAGCAGATACCAGTTTCCCTCAAACTGAGAATGTAACATGAACCAGTGGGTAATAATGACCACACACCCCCTTGCTGCCACTGTTGGCAGGGGGTGGGGGCCACCTTTACTAGGACATCCTTCACCCCCTCCCAAGTGTCATGATGCCTCTCAGATACTCAAAAATAAAGTCGCTTCTCCTTTGTAAAATAACAGAATTCTCAAACTGGCACAGTGAGGCCAACTTCTAAGTTGGGGGTGGGGTTCCATATTAGCCTCCACACTCCCTGGGCCCTTGGTTTATCAGATGGCTACAACCTGCTTTCCCGGTAAAGAGAACATGTATTCAAGTCATCAGCGGGTAATTTCTCTGATCATTGTGACAAAGTCTGTTTTGAAAGCCTTCTTCCATTTGAGACTTAGACTCCATTTAAGCTTGGGAGGATGGGAAATAGAGTGTGTGCTCTAAGCCGTACATTTCATTATAAACAGTGCTCACTTAACACTCCTCATTCAATCCATACAGTAGCCAACGATAGATTCTTCATTCCTGTGACCTCCCTGAATGCCACATAACATCCTTCGGGGGCATCCATTGTACTTAGGGTCTAATCCACATCAGAACCAAGGCGTGCAAGACCTCCCCATTGTTTGCAGCTGTACTCTCTTACTTGCTTTCACCGTACTGGTCTCTTTTCTGTTTTTCAAAAGGCCAACCTTTTCTAGCTCAACACCTCTAAGAGCCTTGCTTAGAATGTTCCCTCCCCAGTGCCTTGCCTAGGGTGCTGTGCTCTCCATGGGTCCCAGCTCAGAGATCACCTCCTGCAGGGGTCTTCCTGGACCCTCCCAAGGTTGCCCTCCCACCCATCATCTCCACTGCTTCCCTTCCGCACATTGTCCTGTTCGCTTCTTTCACAACACTTGTCTGCGTCCCCGGTAGACAGTCCCGTCGTGGCAGCGACCCTTCTGTCTTAACAGCTGTGTCCCCAGCACCTAGAGCGGTGCTTCATAGGTGGTCAGGTGGTCAGGTGCTCAGATATCTTTTTCATGAGTGAATGAACGGTCAAAGGAACCCTTGCAACAATATTAGAAGATCTAATTTCTAGAAGATCTAGGTGATATTATTTTAGTCCATTTGTGGATGAGGCTCAGAGTGGTTGAATAAATTATTCCAACTTGTATAGAGCTGGTGATTCAGACTCCAGTCTTGTGACTATTCTGACTCCAAAAACCAACTTGTGTGCACAAAGCCAGCACCTCCACTAGAAATGAGCTCCTGGCTGCCAAGTTTAGGGTTCTTTCCCCACAACAGTTTCCCCCCTGTAGTAACTCATGAATAAAAGGAGAGTGGGGAATTCGTCCTTTTTACCCTTTTACAGCTAATTCTCTCTCCTAACCCGAGTGGTAGATCTACATTTGATACAGTGTTTATGTTGGGAGTATTTGAACCCAGATTGGAGCCACACTGTGCCTGGTCTACTCTTGGTCTCATGTGAATTTGGGGAAGAAAAGGCAAATAACAATTCAAAAGAATCATGGCTGCTCTGAGGCCTCCTACAAGAGGAAGGGGAAGAATCCTTTCCCCAAGGCAGAGCTTTGAGCAGAAAGCCACAGGAATTCTCCCCTCATCCTCCATGGCTCAGGACAGGGACCTGCGCAAAGGGTCTGGAGCGGACTGCTCTTCAAGGAAGAAGCAGGCCCTAGAAAGACTTCTTCACCCCGCTTCCTGTCAGATGTGGAGTGCCAGGAGAATCTGGTCCCGTAGCACCCTCTTGTGGCTGTGAGGTGTCACTGCAGCCCCTTTCCAAGGCGTGAGAGCTAGGGTTTGCTCTCACTACAGCAGGGGTTCCCTTCCGTAAGCAGAGCTCTGTGGACAGCTAGGGCACCCCTGGGGGAAGCTCCCCCGTGTCCCCACCTCCTCTCCCCTCCCCGAGGCCAGAAGTCCACTCTCCAGGCTCAGAAAGGGGGACTGTTTCATTTTGTCCCTAGTGAGTCGTAAGGCGAAGTTGTGATTTGGAGCTCAGAGTGCAGCAGGAGATCTGGGAGACAGAGAACACCATGAGATTTGTTCCGGGGCCCTCAGATGAAAGCGAGGCCCCGGACTCGAAGTCTCATCCGTGTCTGACCAGTGTCGGAAACCTAGGAGGTCATCCTGCAGGGTGGGCCCTCAGGCGTTGGCTTCATGGTAACCTCCCTTCCTGTAACAGGCATGCCTGCGTTTATGTGACTTTATGTGAGGCGCCAGTAACCGGACCATGCTGATTCTGTATCCTGCCCATATGAATATATGCAATCAGAACTCTTCCTGTCTCACGGCTCGTAAGAGTCTGTGAATAAAGGATCTAGCACAGTGCCTAGTACACAGTAGGTAGTTAGTAAGAAGCAGCTACTTTTCTAAATGTTATTTTCCTAATAGCTCTGTTGTTTTCTGTCCACATTTACCTTCCTGTTCCCCCCCCCTTACCCCCACACTCAACGCACATTCACGCTGTTTATTCACTCATTTTCTTTCCCTCCTCTCCCAGCCTCTTTCTCAATTCCTCCATTCTCAATCTCGTCATTCCTTCCGAAATTCTCTGAGGGAGCTCATGGACCCAGTTTCCCGGGAGCACATTTGCTGGTCATGCATAACTCCAGATAATGTCCTGCAGTCTCTGTACCTTGTAGTCCCCAATCCATGGCTTCCCAGAAAGTAGCAGCCACGGGGCCTGCCTGTCTGAGGGAGGGCAGGTTAAAGGAGTGTGCGTGCGCCCTCACTCCCACAGCGGCAAGTTCCTAGGGGCCTAATGCTTGGTGCAGCTGAGCCCTGATAAGCTCAGCCCGGCATTCAGTGCTCCAGTGGGAAGAGCGCAGCAGAGATCTGAGCCGCCAAGGGACAGGTGCAGACATGACAGTGGGGCCAGGTAACGGTGCAAGGAGCCTGTGCCGTGTGTGGGAATCTCGCCTCCCTGAGTGTGGGGCGTGTTCCTGTGGGCACCCACTGACTGACCGACTGTTTCTTTCATGCTGCAGACCCACTCCGGATACTTCTCCAGCTTGTACCCCCCTCACCAGTTCGGCCCGTTCCCGCATCACCACTCCGTAAGTGTCCCCTCAGGTCAGCGCCATCTGCCACCCGTCCTCCTGTGACAGGCACCACAGAGTCTTTGGCGGACTGACCCGCGAATGTTCCCAGTGTGAGTGCTGGGTCCCGTGCTTCCCCGTCAGCCTAGGAGTGACGCATCACGGGGCATGAGCACACCAAACTACCCCAGCATCCAGGCTCCCTAAAGGTCCTTCACAGTGCTGGTGCTGTCCTGTTCAGCAGCCCTGCTGAGGCTCACAAATCCATAGGTGGCAGGAGACTGGCACATGTGAATGATCAGGAGGTCAGATCAGGAGGCCGTGTTGAGCTAAAGAACTGTTTCCAAAGGTCTGTGAACAAGGGCTTAACAAAGGGGGTCATGTCGTTCACGAGGACCCCTGGTGGCCTGGCCCATGTCTCTCTGGGCTGTCACCAGGTGGCCTGGTCAGGGCAGGTTTCCTTGTCATCTTCTTTTGAACACGATGTCACTGATGAAAATACTGTCTGTGGCTCCCGGGTGCTGAGCGGCTTCCCATTCCTCCTAACAAAGGGCCTCAGGCCCCATCCTCAGGCCAGCTATATTTAATAACGGTCTTGATTTCTTGGATAAAGACACAGGAGCAGTACACATCACATTTGTATGTGACAAAAAACCTGTGAACAGACAGCTTTCTGTATCCAGCCGACTCCGAGCTGCTCAAGAGGACTTTCCATTTTGATTATCCTTCAGGTGCACTGTGTTCAGGTTCATCCCTCAGGCTTCACACCTACAGAGCCCTAGACCACAGGAGAATCCCATGTGCCATTTTGGCCTTCACAGCACATGGCTTGTGGTAGATGCTCCGTAGCTGCTGAGTGCCTACAGGAGCCACCACAGTGGGAATGACGTCTTGTCTTGTGTTGCCCTTCCAGTATCCAGAGCAGGAGATTGTGAATCTCTTCATCCCAACCCAGGCTGTAGGTGCCATCATCGGGAAGAAGGGGGCACACATCAAACAGCTGGCCAGATTCGCTGGGGCCTCCATCAAGGTAAAGCTGCTCTCCGACGGCCGCCCTCTTCCATCACCAGCCCCCCACCCCGTGTCCCCTGTTGCTTCTGCTGCTCCTGGCCAACGTCGATGCCAGGGACAGGGGCCCACAGGGTCTGGCAGATTTGCCTCCAGGATTAATCCCATCGGCTCTCCTCTTTACCTCTCCCATTACTTTCTTGTTAAACTGATAATTGAATTAGAAAAACTATTAGCAACACCTAAGCCAACCTGGTCCTCTTTGGGCTAACACAGCCCTCTTGTCAAGAACATAAAGCAAAGACAGGCTGAGGGCTTTCCTGAGCCCGGGGGGCGGACACCAGCAGAGCGTCATTTACACTTGGCCCTTATCAGAGCTTTGACGCTTTAATTAGTCTGTGCTGCACAGACCCTTGACCCTCAAGGAAAGTTTGCAGGAAACACTCTTTGGAAGGTGCTAATGCTGTAGATAACGGGAGCTGGGGGACACAGCCCGATAGGCAGCCCTGGGACCCAACGCAGCGGCTCAGGCAGGAAGGCCCTTGGATTTCTGGGAAGGGTCACGAGAGCCGGCCTGGCGGGGGCAGTGCCGTGCCCACATCCTGCCCCCTCGAGCGCCCTGTGAAGAAGCGTCCCAGGGGCTGAAAGGGAAGGACTCTTCAACCCTGGTCCTGCTCCAAGCCCAGCTATCGGCTCTGACTCACAGGCAGAATGCTGAGCACGTCCCAAGCCTCATGAAACACTTTCGAAAACAGAGTTCCCGTTGTTACGTAAAGTAATTTGCTACCATGGGACAACTCGGAATTCCGAACGAGAAGTCTCATGACTTGGAGAGAAAGAATGCTTGCACTTTCTCCTCAAGAAGAACTGGAATGTCTCCCACAGCAAGTGTGCTGGAGAAAAGGCAAAAACAAAATGCTCGGAGTAAAGGACTGCAGTGAGACCGCCGACGAGTTTGATGTAGGTAAAGCACTTCCCGTCTGGTACCTGCAAAGCGCGGAGACCGGGTGCGAGCCCTGAGGTGCGGGTGGCCCGCAGCGCAGCACCCGGGGGGGGCAGGCGTGTTGCCGTGGCGGGACCCCAGCCCACGGACGGATGGCCATGGCGGGACAGGCCATGGTCGTCCTTGATGCTGCACCAGCAACGTGCTTCTCCTTCCCCGGCCCCTGCCTCTCTCCACAGTAGCGAAGGAGAGAAAACCAGGGAGGCCGAGTCTTTGTGGGAGAAATTTCCTACTTTTAAAAGTTAGGGTTTTTTGTTAGTTTCAACAGGACTCCGAACGCATTTTCTCTAAAGCAAAACGGGTAGTCTCCCTCTCAAGAACCCTCCGTTCCTACATTGCCAGTCTTCGGGGGCCACAGCTGGAGGCACGCTGGGTGCTGCCAGGGCGGGGAGAGAGCGGTACACTACTGTGTGGGAGCTGAGTGCTGGCAAGGGGGGTGGGCAGAGGTGAGGCCGGGGACGTGCACCCTGAGATGCTTGGGAGCTGGGCTTCCGCCACTCGCCTGCCCTACAGAGCGTCTGGGCAACCGGCTGCAGAATGCACACACAACTCCTGAGCCTTGCTTCAGGCCCTGCTCACCCTGGCATCTCACCTCTGGGTCCCCTTTACTTCAGTCATAAGACGGGTCCTCCTTCCTGGTGCTGTCATGGCAGTTTGCCGGTGGAGAGTCATTCCAGAACGGCAGGAGCTCACTAGTAGCTCTGAGACTTCGGGTCTGGGCGGCAGCATCAGACAGTGGAGAGATGGGCCGTTTGCTTTGCAACGTGAGCCAGGCAGCCGGGAGTCGCTGGGAGGCAGACAGTGGCGGCGGAGCGGATTTGGTCAGCGCCAAGCGTGAATTGGCCTCGCAGCCCTCCCCGATCTGGGCGGGTGAGAGCCAGGACCCGCAGGGCCATGCTCCAGTCTCTCTCGTTCACTCTGCGAGATAAGGACTGGGCTTAACACCAGCTGTGGATGGAGAAGTAGAGGCAGGTGTTCCCGCCAATGGTCCCGAGGGCCAGTGTTTGGGGGGCCTGCCGGCAGGCCCCAGCCCCCAGGGACACATGATCGGGCTTCTCGGCAGAGGCTGCTGCCCTGCACAGGTGGAGGCCGACAGGCTGTGAAGTCCTCCCGAGGAGCTCAGGCCTTGGAGACCTGTACCTCACGTCCGTCCTCATGCCACAGAGGGTCAGAGCCCGAGCCCTCACCGAAGATGCTCTGATCCCAGGGCAGGCGCAGGTCAGAGCACACCTTGGCCACACCAGAGCACGATAGAGCTGCGGCAGCCACACAGCAGCCGGAGGCTCACGGATGCAGCCTGGCCTCGGCCACGGACGGAGGCGGAGGTGGAGGTGGGGGGCTTCCTGGGGAGCCCATGTCTGAGACACAGCAGCTAGTGGTGAATGACATCCACTGTGAACATCTCCTTCTCCAGGCTCAGTCTCGGACAGGACCTCTCCTGAACCCTGGCTTTTTTTTTTGGCTTTAGGAACACTGTGACCCTGTAAATGAGGTTTCTTTTTTTGACTTTGCTCTCTTCGTAAGCTTAAAACTGAGTCTGCGGCCCATCTGAGGCAGGTGTATAGGACCTTATGAGATGCATTTGTGTACTGACCTCACACCCAGCTCATTTCTCAATGTCTGGTGTACTTTTCACTCATATAACTTTAACTTTAGTTTTGCTACACTGTATTTCTTTTCAAAGCTACCTTAATGGTTTTTGGAATAAGGCAAGCTATGCAGAGAAGAACTTGTAATGGGGATCTAACAAAAAGTGCTTGCCTGGTCCGTCATTTGAGTCGTGTTACAAGAGAACTCAGACTCACAAATGGTGAGAGCAAAAGGCGGAATTGAGCTTGCCAGGGTTCACCTCCCAATTTCACAGATGAGGAAAGAGAGTCTGGGGAGGGGAGGGATTTGCAGAACAGACACTGGGACCAGGGTGTCCTCACCCCTGCTCTGGAGCTGTCACACTCAGTTCCCGAGCCATGGATGAACTGGTCTGAGCCCCCGCCCACTCTAGCTCAACTGTCACCTGTAGCTGACTACCTCTGAGCTGAGCGTTAGAACTGGGGCAGCTCTCCTGCAAGCTGGCTCCACAGCAGCGCCTCTGTGAACTAGCTCTTCCTTCCCTCTGGGGCCCGGGTGAGGTGGCGGAGCCCACACCTCCCTCTTCCTCCTAGAACTCGACTCCCTTGGCTCTGTAAAGGAGGCTCGGTGCTCGGTAGCCAGAGTGGAAGCATCAGGTGCAAAGGCAGAAGCCCTATAATCCCTTGCTAATGTGTGTGCGCCACACACCCAGACAAGGGAGGGGCCTGGGGAGCACGGCCCAGCAGCAGCATTTTCCTCTTGTCAACTGCAGATTGCCCCGGCGGAAGGCCCAGACGTCAGCGAAAGAATGGTCATCATCACCGGCCCACCTGAAGCCCAGTTCAAGGTCAGTGCCAAGGGTCACCTCAGCCCTGCAGTAGCTGAGGGCCCTAAGCAGGCAGCAGCCACTTCAGAGGCATGTTCAAGACTCTCCTTGGGAGGCCCGGCCTCCACTGCCCTTCTTGCAGCTGCTTACTCGTCTCAGACTTACCCTGTCTTGCCTACCTCTGGGCTGTTCCCTCTGCTTGGAGCCCTCCTTCCTTTCTCTTTTATGGAAAAGTAGATAGTCTGTGGGTACCCAGTTCAAATGGCACCCCCTCTGGGCTATCTCTGACCCCTGAGCCGTGGCTTTGAGGACAGGTGTCTCAGACTCGTTGAGTCACACTCTTCCGGCTCTGGGGGCATAACCGTGGGGTGTAAGGGCACGTAGCAGGAGTTTGGTGAGGTGCATTTTGTCTTTGCCCTTTTTTCTCCCCTAGGAAAATTATAAATTGAGTTTTCTGAAAGTCAGAAGCATATTTCTTTTTTTTTTTTTAAAGATTTTATTTATTCACTTGAGAGAGAGAATGAGATAGAGAGAGCATGAGAGGGGGGAGGGTCAGAGGGAGAAGCAGGCTCCCCGCTGAGCAGGGAGCCCGATGCAGGACTCGATCCCAGGACTCCAGGATCATGACCTGAGCCGAAGGCAGTGGCTTAACCAACTGAGCCACCCAGGCGCCCCCAGAAGCATATTTCTAAAAGTATAGTCCTCATCATTAAAAATATTTAAGATCTGAGAAGAAACATTAACACGTGGAAATATTTAAGAACAGTAACCCTTCGACTCATGAGTGGATAAACAAAACATGGTATATCCACTCCGTAGGACGTTAGCCATAAAAAGCAAAATTCTGATGCATGCTGTGGTGTGGATGAACCTAGAAAACACTGCATGAAGTGAAAGAAGACAGAAACAGAAGGCCACGTGTTACATGAGTCCCTTTATCTGAAATGTCCGGAAAAGGCAAATCCATAGAGACAGGAGGATGGCGGCTGCCGGGGGGCCAGGAGCAATTGGGGCTGCCCGCTAGTGTGGGGTTTTTCTTTGGGGGACTGGGGGGGAAGTGTCCTGGGAAGTGGGGGTGGTTGCCTAACATTGTGAATACACCAAAAACTCCTGGAGTGTACACTTTAAAATGATGAATTTTAGGTTATATAAGTCTATCTCAATTTTTAAAGCCTTTAAAAAAACCAACCAACCAACCATAACCTCCCAGCTGCGCTGGCTCTGGAGTTAAGACATCAGCAAGCAGCCCCGTCACCACCTACCTCGCCTCCAGCCTTCAGTGACCTGAGGTCTAAACTTACTGTGGGGGGAGGAAGTGAAGAATGCCCAGCACCAGTTCATTCAGCCCGTTCGTGGGGGCTAGGGCGATGAAGATCAGACCCCGTCGCCACCAGCCCCGAGCCCACACCCCCCACACCAAGAGCTTCGTAGCGGCGGCCGGCGCAGTGCCCCGCCAGGTCTCTGGAGGAGGGCAGCAGGCCCCGGGGAACTGGGGGCTGGGGGTGCCCCGGGCCTGGGCTGGCCAGTTCTGGCAGCAGCACCGTGGAGTGGGCCGCCTGGCAGCCGAGAGTCACCCGTCACGCCTTGCTCTCTCAGGCCCAGGGGCGGATCTTTGGGAAACTGAAAGAAGAAAACTTCTTTAACCCCAAAGAAGAGGTGAAGCTGGAAGCCCACATCAGAGTGCCCTCTTCTACGGCTGGCCGGGTGATTGGCAAGGGCGGCAAAACCGTGAGTGCGCCCCGAGCTGGCTTCATCTCCTGGCTGACTCCCTGTGCCGGCCTCCCCTGATTTCCCTCAGACCTCTGTTGGCTCTTCAAGGACATCACTCAGAGGCTGAGGGCCCCCAGTCCAGGGTGCTGAGCCAGGCCACCAAAAACACCAGGGTTCTGCACCCGGAAATCCGGCATCTCAGCTACATGCTGGAAAATGAAGACCCCGACTCCCTATAGACCGGGAGGCTGCCTCCTGCCCCCCGCAAGCCCACACATAGCAGCAGGAAAATCCTAGGGAACAGAATCCCGTCCCGAGGATCCCCACTTGGCCGACTGTCCATCTTCTCTAAAGTCCCGCTCACAGGCAGGCAGGGGCCATCCTACACTCGCCTCTGACTTTTCAAACTCTCCCTCCTGCAGATTCTGTCTCCTGGCTATTTCCCAAACCTGCCCATCTGTTACGGGGGAGCTAGTTTAGCCATCGGGTGGTAGGTGAGAAGGAAATACTTAAAAAAAAATAATAATCAAGGTCTTCAACCTGAAGGGGGCAGCAACACAAAGGAATTTGAAAAGTGCCAGAGAATTAACTGTGAAGCTTGTGGGAATGAGCAGATAGTCCGTCAGACGCAGGTGTGTTCTAGAACATGACTTCCCCCCGTGGCGGGGATATGACCCCTGAAAAGTTCCAGTAGTGCCTGTGAACACTAGCAGACTGGCCGTGTTGGGGGCTCTCTGGAGTCGTGTGTGTGTGTGTGTGTGTGCGTGCGCGCGCGCGCGCGCGTGTGCACGTACCTGTTTTCTTTACACAGAAACTCTTACTAAGCACTCAAAGCCAAGTTCTGCATATAGTGAGTCACCTTCAAACAAAAGAATAAAGTCAATGGCTTGCAGATTATTCTCCATATCCAGGAACGTGATCAGCACCCGAGGGCACACACACACCGGCTCTAGACAAGCCAAAAGGCGGTAGGCAGGAGCGCTAATGGCCCACGGGGGAGTCTCATCCTGAGCCCTTGGATCCCCTGTTTGGTCATTTGGGAACCAGTCACTGAATTCTGTGCACCACCACCCACCCCCCCACCCCGAGCTGTCAGCTGTCCGCTGAGCACTTGGCGCTCCCACCCGTGTGTTTATTAGCACCCCGGAGGCCAGGGCCTGGGCTGAGCCCCTGCGTAGTGTAGGCTTGTTGAGGCTGGGGAGAGTAGGAAGTGGGCCGCAGGTGAGGGGGGAGCAGCACTGGCTGGAGGCTTCCCAGAGGGGGGCTGGTATGGAACTGGAACGGCAGGGAGAAAAGGTAATGATCCGAAGGTAGAAGGAGGGGAAGGAGGACTTGGAGGCAGGGATGAACATGAAGAGCGGGGCCCAGAGCAATGCCTGATTAGGAAGGAAAGTTTGCTTTGGTGAGTCTGAGAGACTGAGAGGTGGTGTTGGCTCACGGCTGGCACCCAGGAGGGATCTGCCTTCCTGAATGACGAGAGAGCATGGGTCACTGCGAGCATGGGCAGGAACCGCATTGAAGGGAATTCCAGAGTAAGAATTCAGCCCCAGAAGGAGCTCCAGGGAGTTGGGGACTGGACCCTCCTTGAGCCACCCAGTGAGTCTCCAGGGCTCAAACATGGCCCCGTGCGACCAGAGGCTGGGAAGCCCCCGGACGCGTCCTAGGCTAAAGGAAAGAAGAAGAGCCTCCAGCCACCTTGCCCTCCAGCACTCCCCTCTCCCACTTCCTCCTGAACCCACTTTCTCCCTGCCCAGGTGAATGAACTGCAGAACTTAACCAGTGCAGAAGTCATCGTGCCTCGTGACCAAACACCAGATGAAAATGAGGAAGTGATCGTCAGAATTATCGGGCATTTCTTTGCTAGCCAGGTATCTGTGCTGTGAGGGTCTGGTCTCTCTGGCCAGCCAGTTTTCACTTCTCTAAGCTACTGGTGGCCTGTCCGGTGGCCATGGGCCCTACACACGCCCCACCCCCGAACCCCCACACACAGATGGAACCTCCCCCTGGCTCTTCAGGGACTGCCTGCAGGGCAGGGGAAATTGCTCCACACCATCTCCTCACAGCTCTCCCCAGGTGTGCTAGAGGAGCTCAAGGAAGAACCTAGCACTTTGAAGTCAAGCCAAGCACATCTCCAGCCCCCTGCAATGCTAGAGCATAAGGTCCCCCCTTTCTTTGCCACCTACGCACGCCTCGGTCACAGCCTTTCCCTGCTGGGAACCACATACCAGGCAAGGACCCACCCTCGGGGTCCCCCCGGTCAGGCTCTGAGAATCTCACTGTGAAGGGCTGAACCTGCTCATTGCGGGAGAAACTGCTCATTGCAGGAGACCTCCGTTTCTCTGCCGTCCTTCTCACCTCACCATGACTTCCCCCGTCAGGGCCCAGGACCTCCTATCTTTAATTCGGAAGGACCAGTGACTCCGCATCATGCGGCCTGATTCTTTTCGATGCTCTTCGTGTGTTGGGTTTGGGGATAGAGCAGTCCCGGTCCTTGCCCCAAACCAGGAGGGCCGGCTAAGCGTACAGGGAAGCTTTGTCTGAGCGGTCGGCCTGCTCTGCCGGAGCGGTGCCTCTGCCCCTCCCTGCAGGCAGAGCTCCTGCGTTCCAGCTCTGCCAGTGCCCTGCCTGCCTACAGGGGTGCAGTCCCTGCCAGCTGTACTGGAGCACCAGTGAGCGGGGGGCGGGCTTGGGCTCACATGTGTTCTCTAGTCGTACAGGGTAGAGGGTCTGGGCCAGTCCCTCACTTCCTCCCCATCGCATTTCCTGTTCGTCTTTCCTGGCATCGCACTCATGTTCTTCCCGGGGGCTCCAGAAAGGCGGGTGGGGCAGCCCTGAAAGCCACAGTGTGTGTAATGGGAGGGGGAGTGCTGTCTGACCTCCACGAGGCCCCCTCGGCACTGGTTCCCTGCCTCTGCTTCCTGGCCTCTCTTAACAAGTACCTGGAAGCTTCTGGGGTCCCACCTCCTTATCCTGCTGCACCCAGCGGCCTTAGGGAAGGGCTGGGGGAACCCTGAACTTTAGGCAGGAAAGTACACCCCCCCCCGCCCCCAGCCCCCAGAGTGAGGGCCTCAGCAGGTAGATGACACTTTTCTGAGCATCCCACTTCCTTTCCCCAAGTCCCAGCCCCAGCCTCCCACCCCCACTGCTTGTCCTCAGAACCGGGTTCCTTTTTCTCCCCTGTCCCCTCCTCTCCCTTGCTGCAGACTGCACAGCGCAAGATCAGGGAAATTGTACAACAGGTGAAGCAGCAGGAGCAGAAATACCCTCAGGGAGTCGCCTCACAGCGCGGCAAGTGAGGCTCCCACAGGCACCAGCAAAACAACGGATGAATGTAGCCCTTCCAACACCTGACAGAATGAGACCAAACACAGCCAGCCAGCTCGGGAGCAAACCAAAGACCATCCTGAGGAATGAGAAGTCTGCGGAGGCGCCGGGGACTCTGCAGAGGCCCTGAGAATCCCAGGGGCCAGGAGGGAGGGGGGGAGGAGGTCAGCCCGGGGGCCCTGCCCGGCCTCCTGCCTCCCCCAGGGCCTCTGCAGGCTTCCCAGCCATCCACTGCACCATCCACTCGGATCTCTCCTTAACTCCCACCACGCTATCCCTTTTAGTTGAACTAACATAGGTGAACATGTTCAAAGCAAAGCAAAATTCACACCCATTTCTTTTTGTGGAAATTGTCTCTGTACATGTGTGTACATATTAGAAGGGAAAAGATGTTTAAGATATGTGGCCTGTGGGTTACACAGGGTGCCTGCAGCGTTAATATATTTTAGAAATAATATATCAAATAACTCAACTAACTCCAAGTTTTAATCAATTATTAATTTTTTTTTTCTTTTTAAAGAGAAAGCAGGCTTTTCTAGACTTTAAAGAATAAAGTCGTTCTTTGGGAGGTCTAATGGTTTAGTAAAGGAGCTTCGAGACCACCCACACAAAATTCACCCGAGGGAAATCTCGAAAGGACACTCACAGCAGTTCTGGATCACCTGTGTATGTCAACAGAAGGGATACCGTCTCTCTGAAGAGGAAACTCTGTCTCTCTTCATCCCTGTCTAGCTCACACACCCATTTCTCTTTGCTTCACAGGTTTTAAACTGGTTTTTTGCATACTGCTATATAATTCTCTGTCTCTCTCTGTTTATCTCTCCCCTACCTTCTCTCCCTCCCCTCCTTCTCCATCCCCATTCTTTTTAATTCCCTCATCCCTCTGTCTCAATTCCCAGTATCTACGCACCCCCCAGGCAAAGCAGTGCTCTGAGTATCACATCACACAAAAGGAACAAAAGCGAAACACACAAACCAGCCTCAACTTACACTTGGTTACTCAAAAGAACAAGAGTCAATGGTACTTGTCCTAGCATTTTGGAAGAAGAAAACAGGAACCCATCAAACCAACCAACCAAACAAAGAAAAATTCCACAAAGAAAGAATGTATTTTGTCTTTTTACATTTTGGTGTATAAGCCATCCATATTCAGCGAAATGATTTCTTTCTTTTAAAAAAAAAAAAATGTGGAGGAAAATAGCAATTTACACGAGGTCGTTGGCCCAGGGCGTTAAATTTACAGATTTTTTTAAACGAGAAAAACACACAAAAAAAGCTACCTCAGGTGTTTTTTACCTCAGCACCTTGCTCTTGTGTTTCCCTTAGAGATTTTGTAAAACTGATAGTTGGAGCATTTTTTTATTTTTTTAATAAAAATGAGTTGGAAAAAAATATCAACTGCCAGCCTGGAGAAGGTGACAGTCCAAGTGTGCAACAGCTGTTCTGAATTGTCTTCCGCTAGCCAAGAACCTGTATGGCCTTCTTTTGGACAAACCTTGAAAATGTTTATTTAAAAAAAAAAAAAAGATGACAAAGAAAAACAGAGAGAGAAAATATTGGAGATGTCCTGAATTTCAATAGGGTACGCGCCATTAGGGCTTTTTGCGCTAAAGGATGAACATGTACTGGTTTATGTGAACAAGCCATTTACCACCAGACTGCAATGCCAGTTTCCTCTACTGCAAACAGTGTTCTGTGACAAAAACAAAAACAAACAAAAAAAAATGAAATATATCCAGCTAACAAGATCCTGGTGTCTTGGTCTCTTATTTTACTAAGCATCGCCCATCCCAAAGTGTCAAGAGAGTTCCAGCTCTGGGGGACTGAGGGAAAATGGGCAGCATAGAGTTAGGCCTGGGCAGCCGCCCTGAGGAGGCAAGGCTTCTGCAGGCGGCTTTCTGGGAGAAGCTAAGCTAGGCCAAGGGTGCTCCAAGTGTGGTCCCCACCAGGCAGCACCTGTATCACCTGGGAACGTGTTGGAAATGCAGATTCTTGGGGCCCACCTTGAATCAGAAACCCTGAGGGGCCCCACAGTCGGCTTCGGCAAGCCCTCTGGGTGATTCTGAGTGTGGCGGAGTTTGACAGCCATGGAACTGAAGGGATGGACTGCCTGCACGTCAAGGTAGGTAAGACTAGCCCCTCTCCTTAGGGAACCGTAAGCCTGGCCAGGAAGGAGTTGATTTTTATGTGGGGGACTGGGAGAGGATAATACGCCTGACAGTTCCAGGGAAGAGGTGCTCATCCCTCCCCAGAAGCCCCATTGTAAGTGTTCCAGGAGGTCCGAGAAGGGCAGGGTCAGCCTTGGACAGGAGGCCGGGGCGGGCGGGGGCGGGGTGTTGAACTTGACCCTCCTGCAGGTGTGTGCTAAAGGTCAGACCGGAATGGGTCTGTTCTGTGTAGGCTAGAGACAGATGCTCCAAGTCCAAGCAATCTTAGGAATAGAGAGGGGATACTGGACTGCCAGTGGTGGCCAGTCAGGCTGTGGGGGGTGACCGTTCATAGCACAGCAAGGACAGATGGAGGGGAACTGATGGGGTTGCAGAGTAGCCACATTCCCCTAACAAACTCTGAGGGCTCCTCGATCAATTAAAATTTGTTCCTCACCCATGTCCCATCCCCATTCGTGATTTTCTCCGAAGTCCAACTTCTGAGATGCTCTTTGTACTTTAAAGTCTGCGTGTAGATGCGAGCTGTTCCTTTCCCTGCTGCGGTTGGCAGGACTCCGGGCAGGGACAGACTCCCCGCTCCTGTGGCCGTTACAAGTCCTGGGACCTCTGGCTCTGCCCTCCCTCCTCTTCCCTTTAGGCCTCAAACCCGCTGCCCTCTCAGGGAGAAGCAAACCCCAGGCTGACCATCCGAAAGAAACCGCAGGGTTCCCGGCAGCCACGCTTATTTCTGAAAGCTGTGCCCCGGGCTGAGGTGTCCCTGTCAGGTGGACAGAAACAGCACACCTTTAAAGGCGGGGCTTTAAATGTAGGCCCGAGGGCTTGCGAACGGGTCTGTCAGGACAAGAGCGATCACCTCACCGTGAGAGCGAGAAGACACAGGACCCTCCAAAAATGCGCTCTTAGCTCTGCTGCTCCCGTTTCATTCCTTGGCCTTCGTTCCTGCTGGCAGAATCTGAGGTTTCATTCCAGGTCCTAAACTGCCCATTTCCAAAGTCATTGTCTCCGAACATGTGAGAGCAAGGGAAGGACGTGCTAAGATGATGCCGGGCCTGCCCTGGTACGGAGCACCCAGAAGTTGTCGTAGGGTTGCAGAAATGAAGGGGAGGCCACAGACAGGAGAGGCAGAAGACAGGAAGGAGACAGCTGGCTGGTTCCTAAGCAAGGATGTTCTCCCCACAGCCCACTTTCTGCGAACCCAGATGCTGGACGAAATCCTGCCCCGCCTTACTGTCAACCAGAACAGCTTCACATGCATGCGCTGGACTCGAAGTGCTCGCCGCATCTGCGTGAGCTCACACTACTCCAACTTTGTATCCATTTCTCCTATGAATCCCCGACTTCCTGTCTTGAGAGGACATCCTGACATCCCAGAAAATCCTAATTACAGGATTTTATGCAAAATAAAGGACAGTTGTTAAATGGGGGCTTAGGTCAACAACAACAAAGCTTTTGTTCATGAGCCTGCACTCATAAAGCCCCTCCCTGTTCCTTTGGACAGAGCCCCTTGAAAACCCGTGACCCTATGATAGTGCTTTTGAAGACAGTGACCTCTCCCTAGACTTGGTGAGTAGCCCCAAACATTTCTGCCCTCTCACTAGGTTTCTAGATGCTACTGTCCCATCCAACATGGAGCTCTAGAAAAGGATGACAGGTTGATTGCAAATTAGCAAAGAGGGTTCCAGCATAGAGGGAGAACTTGAAAACATGAAAAAAAGGGGAACCAAAAAAAGTTGGGTGGAGAGAGTCAACAAGGAATCGAAGGGATTAGCCCAGGCCAGAAAGAAGGTGATCTTGACAGGGCAAGGGGTGAGGGGAGGGAGGAAACACCGATTACTAAAGGAGTGGCTGGGCACCCATTAGGATGTGAACGGCTAGCGAGCAGACAGGAGTGGGGTGAGGACGTGAAGAGTATGAAAAGCATTTGGCCTTGTCTTATTCCTACGTCCCTGGGGAAGGATGCGGGCAACAGAGGCGGCCCGGCTAACGATTACGAAGGAAGCCCACCCTGTGTAATTTAGAGACTAGCCTAAATTGTACATGCATCCAGACCTCTTAGAGCCTACTGGGGGTTTCTTTGGCCTGCTACCACAGATGTCTAATAACACTGCTAGCAAATTCCCTTGGTGTTTACAGTAAATTATTGCTGCTGCCTTTTATTTATTTCCTCTCTACGTTCCCCTTAAGGTGCCGATAAATTGAAATTTAAGACTTCCCCCATATGCATCACCCCAGGGCAGGCCTGAAGGCAGGGACTAGGACTCTGGTACCATATACTGGGGTCTCACTTCCTCATCAGGAACATAAGAGAAAGCCCAGGCCCAGAAATGTTCTCCCTGATCATCTGTACTCGAGCAGTATAACCTTGGAGACCAGTCTCTTAGAGACCTGTCTCCTTATCTGTAAAATAAAGGTTTAATTACAACAAAGTCCCTCCAAGTCAAAAACGGCTTCTCCTTAGCAGCCTTCAGTGTTCCTTCTTATGGTTTCTCATTAAATATCAAAAAGATGAAAACCTAAGAGCATCAAAAATAGACAAAACAACTAAGCACCCAAAAAGCAAGGGAAACTGACAATAAGCGATACCGAACTGGAATGGGAAAACATCAATGCCTGGCAAAGAACCACTTTTTTGAAAGAAAGAAACATGCATACTTGCCATCTCCGGGATTGCCCACCACTTGGCCCCTTCCCACTGGATGGAATGCTGGTGTGGAGGGGAGAGCAGTGATGGAGCTGCAACGGCCATCTTAAAAAGCAACATGGAAGCCAAGTGTTAAGGAAAGCTCCTGACACTGTGGAGGACAGGGCAACATCAGACTGCTCAGGCTCAAACTGGTACCTGAGAGAGAAAACTACCTTTGTAAAGAAACTTATTTTATGCCCTTTGGTATGGCAACAAACCAGTATCTTAATGCAACCAAAAATAGAGATTCAGACCTAGATAGATTCTGTCATATTTTTTTGGATAGAACTAAAGTTCTAATAGCATACGGACCAAAACAGAATAACAAGCAAAAAAAATCAAGCTAGTTTCAGATATCTCTGCTCCACTACGGAGTGCCAGAAGGCATTTTAAGAAGAAAAAGGGCCATGACTTGAGAATTTCAATACCCAGTCCAGTTTATCTTTCAGGTGTGAAAACTTCAGGAAGATTCTATTTGCAGGGATTCAGATAAGAGAATTCCTATGTCTTTGAAAATAAGTATGTGAAAATGTTTCCAACTAAAAACTAAAGCCAAATAAAACTCATGTTTAAAAAAGACAAAGCACTGAAACCAATTAAACTAGAAATGTTTAAATTGTTCTAAATCTGTAACTAAATTTAAAACTGAATTTAAATATCAAGATTACCCTTGAAGAGGAAGCAAAACATGGTAATGATAAAAATCCCAAAACACATGTTAACAAAGACCAAAAATGTGTGAAATGTATATGGGAAAAGGAGGGGGGGACCACAAGTGTCATAATTGGGACAAAATTGATCACTGTGCCAGAGTGCTAGCTGAAAAACAAAAATCCACGGTCTCCTCTTCCCAGGCCCCCAACCCCACTGTGTGCTGGTCTCCCTTCCCTTGCAGAACCATGTGGACACGTGACTGAGCATGAGCTCGGGGCCACTCCTACCCAGGCCCATTGAAAACTGCCTATGCTACCTCCCCCAAGGACTCTGTGCTGGCCAGACCTTAAGGATTGCAATGAGGGGGTTGACACCCTCTTCTGTAAACAGACAGTAAATATTTTAGGCTTTGCAGGTAAGACTGTGAGCTGACACAATGATGCTACCTCCGAGGAGGGAAATTTGGCAAATTACATATGCTACATATTTGACCCAGCAATTCCATTTCTAGGAATCTACGCCAAAGATATGTTAGCAAAAACGAAGTGACATGCAAAAGGCACATGCATTGAAGCATTATTTGTAACAGAAGATTGACAGCCTAAACATCCATCGTGAGGGGACTGGTAATGAAGCACAGCACCTGAAACAGTGGATTATTATAAGGCTATAAAAAGAACTGAAGGGGGCGCCTGGGTGGCTCAGTTGGTTAAGCGACTGCCTTCGGCTCAGGTCACGATCCCAGGCCTAAACCTGGGTGCCCTAAACTGAGTCTTTTAAACAATGAGGCACAACTGTTAACATGGTATCTTTACTAATGTAAAAAAGGAAAGAAATATGAATACTTATATATCTAGCTATATTTTCAAAAAAGGGAAGATTAAAAGCTAATAAAGAATTGAAATTTAAGACTTCAGGGAAAGAACAGGGTGAGGCAAGGAAACCGAATGTATCTTGTTGCATCGTTTTGCTCTTGGACTAATGTTTATGTTTTACATAATTAAAAAACAAAGCAGGGGCACCTGGGTGGCTCAGTTGGTTAAGCGTCTGCCTTCACCTCAGGTCACGATCCCAGGATGGGATCGAGCCCCCGCATAGGGCTCCCTGCTCAGCGGGAAGCCTGCTTCTCCCTCTCCCTCTGCCTGCCGTGCACTCTCTCTCAAAAATAAATAAAATCTTTAAAAGATAAAAAACAAAGCAAAAAGCAAATCCCCAAACACCAAGAACAAATGAATCCAACTGTGTATTGAGTTGATGGCATAATTACTCGGAAAAAAAATTAAATGATTTTAAGAGAGTATTTTCACTGTGAATCTCCAGTGGGATATGGTCTAAAAATAAAAAGAATTGCAAAGAAATCTTAAACTGTATTCAGTAACCTTGTTAGTTGTTATGCTGGTATTGATATTTTGGAATTATTATAAGTATACTGTGGGGTAAAACTAATTATGTTGATGTTAGCAACCAAGGTTTTCAAGATTACAATATAAAATCAAAATCCTTAGACTAGGGGCGCCTGGGTGGCTCAGTCATTAAGCGTCTGCCTTCGGCTCAGGTCATGATCCCAGGGTGCTGGGATCGAGCCCCACATCGGGCTCCCTGCTCCTCGGGGAGCCTGCTTCTCCCTCTGCCTCTGCCGTTCCCCCTACTTGTGCTTGCTCTTTGTCAAATAAATAAAATCTAAGAAAGGAAGGAAGGAAGGAAAGGAAGAAAGAAAATCCTTAGACTTACATTGGAATTGGAAATCAGTAGAACATTTTTTCCCTTTGAAGAAAAAGTATTTTCTAGTCTGTCTATTGTAAAGGCCTAGAAGCACCACTAACCCAGTGGTAATCAGCATTAACAGTGCCCACATTCTGGTCTCTACAATTTCTCACTAAAAGAAATCCTTCAATAAATGGCCAGTTTCAGGTCTGGAGCAGGAGATGTGTAAGATGAGCCTTTATCATACCTGTTAAGCAAGAAAGCTATCACAGACTTGTGGGATTCTGTCAAAAGAACACTGAGGCCAAAAATAGGTCAATTTGAACATCAAACAGATTATTAATGAGTCAAAACATCATATATTCTTTCCTGTATGAAGTGCATTTCACGGTAACCAAATATTGTTTCTTTTATAGAAGAATTCAAGAATTCAGTGAACACAGAAGCAATGACAGAATTAGAAAAGCACCATTTTGTACCTCTTAATGAAATAATCAAATTTACAACCAAGAAGATGGACAGGAAGCTTTACAGCCTGAACCACTGATCACTCTTAGCGCCACTAAGTAGGACAACCAGATGCAATACAATAGGGACACCAATGAAGTGTCCTTACCTACTTCAACCTGAATCCAGTCCAGCCGCTAGATTAAACTTAACCGGTTTATATGAAATACAAGGGCTGGCGGAAATAGTTAAGCCCTAGCAAGGAGCTATAAGCCAAATCTGGAATGTGGGACATTCCACAGGAAAATGCAGTTTCTCTAATAAATAATAGTATAAGGAGGGAGACTGCTGTTGCGTACGAGTCTCCAGAGCTCTGTAATCATCAAAGGCAATGCACGTGTCAAATAAGATTTCGGATTTGGAACCTGTATTAGACTTCAGAGACCACTGTACCTACCTAGCACAAACTCGATAGATTAAAACAGATATGTATTCTCACAGCTCTAGAGCCAGAAGTCCAAAAGCCAGGTGTCAGCAGGGCCTTGTTCCCCGGAGGCTCTTCCAGCTTTTGTGGCTCCAGGCTTCCATGGCTTGTGGTAGCTGTCACCTCAGACTCTGTTTCCATAGTCTTACCTCCTCTTTTTTGTTTTGTTTTTTGTTGTTTTGTTTTGTTTTAAAGCAGGGGGAGTGGGAGAGGGAGAAGCAGGCCTCCTGCTGAGCAGGGAGCCCAATGCGGGGCTCGATCCCAGGACCCCGGGACCATGACCTGAGCTGAAGGCAAGATGCTTAATGACTCAGCCACCCGGGCACCCCCAAAAACGAGTTTATAAAGTAGCCCATCCAGACCACCATTATTAACACTTGGTATCTTTTTCCAGACTTTGTTTTAGAGATGTATAAACAGATTTTTTTTTTTCACACAAAAATGAGTATAAAATATAAACACTGCCTAGGCCCATTTTTAACACCTCCTCCTCTTATCTCAAAACTCAGTCTCTCTTATAAGGCCTGTGATTGCATTTGAGCGCACCCAGATAATCCAAGATAAATTCCTTTTCTCAAGTTAATTGAGACTTGATTTTAAGAGAATTGAGAATTCAACTGAGAATTGATTTTAAGTTAATCTTTTGTCACAGAAGGTAATATTCACAGGTTCCAAGGATTAGGATGTGGACCTATCATTTTGGGGGCCACCATTCATTCAGCCCACTATATATCCTGATTAGAAGAATAAAACATTCGTTAAATGACCAGGAAAATTTTAATATGAACTGAATATTAGATGATATTAGCAATCCTTATTCTGTTAGAGGTGAAAATGATAGAGGGTTTTTTTAAGTATATTAGGGAGACATTCTTAAATATTTAGGTAGAATGACGTGAAGGTTTTGCTTTAAAATACTCCAGACTCTCCCCTCCCCTATGAAAAAGTGCATCCAGATTAGCCACATTATAGTAACTCCTGAAAGAGGGTGATGACTGTGTAGGTCTTAGGATTCTCATAACAAGTTTTTTGTAAAGTAGTTGAAAAAAAGATAAAATTGTCCACTAAAATGAGACAGTAAATGTCTCAGAATGATCTTATCCAGAACACCAACAAAAATATTTTAAAACTTATATCAGTGGAGGGACGCCTGGGTGGCTCAGTCAGTTAAGCGTCTGTCTTCAGCTCAGGTCATGATCTCAGGGTCCTGGGATGGAGCCCCAAGTTGGGCTCCCTGCTTGGCGGGGAAGTCTGCTTCTACCTCTCCTCCTGCCTGCCCCTCCCCGTGCTTGTGCTCTTGTGTGCTCTTCCTCTCTCTCTCAAAAAAAAAAAAATCAGTGGAGGGTTATCTGGGTGGCTGAGTCAGTTAAGCGTGTGCCTTCAGCTCAGGTCATGATCCTGGAGTCCTGGGGTCGAGCCCTGCGTCGGGCTCCCTGCTCCGTGGGCAGAGTCTGCTCCCCCCCTCCCTCTGCCCCTCCCCCCACTCGTGGTATCTGTCTCTTGCGAGAGCTCTCTCGCTCAAATAAATAAGATCTTTAAAAAAAAAAAAAAAAAAAACTTAGGGACAACTGAGTGGCTTAGTTGATTAAGCGTCTGCCTTCGGCTCAGGTCATGATCCCAGAGTCCTGGGATCGAGCCCCGCATCGGGCTCCCCGCTCAGCGGGAAGCCTGCTTCTCCCTCCGCCTCTGCCGCCCCCGCTGCTTGTGTGCTGCTCGCTATTTCGCGCTCTGACAAATAAAATCTTTAAGAAATAGAAATTAAAAATTAAAAAAATACTTAAATCAATGGAGTTACAGATCATTATCCTGTGCCAGAAGAAATAAGTCAAAAGACCAATAGGTGATTTTTTTCCCCTAATTTGTTTTTAATATACCTAACTTAGTTATAACTCAGAAATTTTAAATGAGAATTTCTCCTAAGAGAATGACCCAAACATGGTACAAGATGGTATGTGCAACAATACTTAATATAATTATGTTACAGCCATATTCTAGAACACTATGCAACAACTACATGATGTCAATATTTATTGACACGAAGGTATGTTTGAGATAAAGGGAATTATATAGCCATATATATAGTATGATTCCATATTTGTTAGTAACAAAAAACATATGCATGTGTGAATGTGTTCAATTCACACACTTACTTATACATATAAGAAGGGGCATATATACCAAAGGCCAGGATATATACCAAAATGTTAATGTTCAGCTACTGACTCTGAATGGTGAGTTTGCAGAATTCTCATTCTTTACCATTTATCAGCATTTCACTTTTCTACTATGAACACCTATTACAGATACAATTAAAAACAAGCATGACTACAGACTGGATGATCACCATATGCCCTTCAGGAGCCAGTATGTGTGCCAGGGGCGGGTGGGGGCAGGGCTTCTCCACTGTATATTTGAAGTACATTCTTCTAAGAACTTGATGTTACTTCTGGCACTTTCCAAAGTGTGTTCCATAGAACAGTTCTACAGGTGACACGCACAGAAAGGTTCCATGTCCAAGTTTTCA
This sequence comes from Neomonachus schauinslandi, assembly GCF_002201575.2. Classification (NCBI taxonomy): domain Eukaryota; kingdom Metazoa; phylum Chordata; class Mammalia; order Carnivora; family Phocidae; genus Neomonachus; species Neomonachus schauinslandi. The sequence continues at coordinate 79,477,459 of NC_058403.1, forward strand.
GAAACATGAGGTTCAGACATTAATCTGTTCTAATGTTTGCTGTGCGTCCCAGGAGGAAAAGCCACGGAACCCACACATTCCCAGGACCATTCTTTCACATCCTAGATAGAAATAACAGGACCTGTACTTAACATATTTTAGAAATGCCAACACACAAACCTGAAAAACAAGGACTATTTACATATTTCCATTCAGGGTCTGAAAGCTTCTGGCCCATTTTCCTAGAATGATTCATCTCAAAATAGTCCCACATGTATCATGTTTTTGTGGTCTCCAGCTTTACAGTTTTAAATATAATTTGCATTCCTGCTGTCAGGTGATTTGGAGCCGAGCTTTTTAAACTGGATTTCTGTCCATTAGTGGGTTGAGAAACCAGCTTGGTGGTCATAACCTACATTTTTATTTAAAAAACGGAAATAAAACTATCAGAGTTTAGCAAGGGTAAGTAGTGTTTTTATAGAACTTTTGTGTCTACATAAAATCACATAATATATATACATGTATGTGCTGGTCACAATAAAAAATACAAAAAAATTTGCAATAAAAAAATCTGAGGGGCACCGGGGTGGCTCAGATGGTTAAGCGTCTGCCTTCGGCTCAGGTCATGATCCCAGGGTCCTGGAATCGAGCCCCACATCGGGTTCCTGGCTCAGCGGGGAGCCTGCTTCTCCCTCTCCCTCTGCCTCTCTCCCTGCTCATGCTCTCTCTCTCTGCGTGTCTCAAATGAATAAATAAAATCTAAAAAAAAAAAAACCTTGAAAGACATGAATTTATTGGTAAATAAGATGAAATCAACACCTACTGATTTCATAAAATCAATACTTATCTATTGATAAATAAAATCAACACCTGTTTCAATACACCCCAACTCCTCCTTGTATAGATTAAGTAAATTAAAAGAAAAAAGTGATCAGGGGCGCCTGGCTGGCTCAGTCAGTTGAACATCTGCCTTCGGCTCGGGCCATGATCCCAGGGTCCTGGGATTGAGCACCACATCAGGCTCCTTGCTCAGTGGGGAGTCTGCTTCTCCCTCTGCTTCTCCCCCTGCTTGTGCTCGCTCCCTCTGTCAAATAAATAAATAAAATCTTAAAAAAAAAGTTATCAAAGCAATACAGCCAGCTAGATCTCTAACTTAAAACAGTACCAAAAGTTTGCTTGAATATTGGGTGCTTAGAGTTTTTCCTCAAAGAAACTAGAGATCAGGTTCCCAATTAGTTCACAAAACCCAATTTAAACTATGTAGCTTCACTATAGTAATAAGGTTACTACAGACTTAAATTTCTCTAGCTTGTTGACTTATCTGTATCTGAGGTTCAGTAGATCTCCAAGGACACATTCTCCCACACCCACACCTTGGCCCCAGCACCAAGCAACTCCTTATAGTGCAAACAGCCACCATTCAACCTGGCATTCCTCAAGTTGTGCTTAGGATTTCAGAGGAATAGTTCAGAAGTTCTAATAGTCTTTGGCAACTGAGGTAGAATCTGGGGTTCTCCAGAACATCTTCCAAATGCCCCAGGTCTGTGTCCCTCCCACCACATCCCAGCTCTGGTATAAGGTCAAACATGAGAAAGACACGTGCTTACCAACAGTTTTTGTGTATTTTTTTTTTTCATCTTTATCAATGTTTAGGACAGAGTGCCTACTAAAAAAGAACAAGGGTCCCCTCTACCTTTTTTCCTCAGATCCCCAAACTCCTGCAATTTAAAAATATGTATCTATCACTGGCTTTAATGTTGGTAATTGGCTACTGGTAAGATCAGCTGTTGATTTTATCACCTCACTGCTTTTCTCATAAGCTGTTTAGAAATAAAAATTCTATTAGTGACAAGTTTCTCTGCACCAAGAGAGACACGTCAGTGGCCTAGAGAAGCACGGCTTGTGGTACTCCTATTAAATTCAGGAACTCGGGGTAAACTAGAAGGCCATTCTCTAGCTTAACTCTCTGCTCTCGTCGATTTCGTTATGTCCTGGGAGACTGTTAAGGGCTGTCCTGAAGAGTACACAGTAGTGGGCAGCTCAGCGACCGCTGCTCGAAGAAGCCCCTCAGCTCCTTGTGTCACACAAACGACTGAAACCCCGTTGTCCCTCCCCGGGGACATTTGTGGAATACAAACCGCCATTCCTCACCGGATTTACCCCCCATGGAACAAATCTTAAGGTACTAAATTCTCAGCTGAAACCTCCAAGAGCCAAGTGGAACCCAGGTTTTTAGTATAATGCTGAGCCGGTAAATCTCCGGCTTTTTGGCTGTACCAGCTGCTTGATCCCAGCACTCACTGACACAGCGCCGGTAGCCTCCAGAAGAGGCTGTATGCGGCCTAAGCTTGAGGGAGACTCTGCACAAGCAGCTCACCCTTCTACTCCTCATCCAGCACACGTCCTCTGGTGTGCCTATCAAGTAGGCACCACAATTTCTGCCGGGCCCCAGATGCCGTATACGGAGACTCTGACACGTCCCAGGGAAACTGGCTACAATACCATGCGTCTGTGACCGGCGGCCACGCCCTCCAGAGGGCGGACACGCTGGTTCATGGCGAACACAGGCCCGATTTTTCTGGTTTTACCCCCTTGCTTTTGTGCGCCAGGACAAGTGGGGGGGGGGTTAGGTGGGGAAAGGGTTAGGAGTCATTTCAGCACATACTTTTCAGGTTCCGCCAGACAGCCTTTATTACACCGGGAAAGCAACACTAGGCACTAGATCTTGCAAAATATGCTCTGACCAACTCTATAAACTCTCTGAAATTAAAAATGCGTAACCACTGGAAAGTTTTTAATGAACAAAAAAGGTAAATACAAACTTTCATATGCAAAATAGATCATTGTACAACTGGCAGCCTCAGAGCCAAGTACTAAATTTTCTTCCAAATTTCAGTGGGGATGGAATGGGGGGGGGGACGTAAATCCTAACGAGTACAAAACTTAATTTCGGTTTTATATATAGAAAAAAACAACGTTTGAGGAAAAATAGCTCTGACACTGAATAGTATCTTTTGACATCAACAGCCCGGGCCAGCCCTTACAATTTTGAGGTTTATACTCACCCAGTATGGGATGAAAATGAAGATTTAGGGCTTACAGTTACTTCAAATCCCGTCTCAAGAGTAGCCAAGTCACCTCATTTCCAGAAGGAGCGGTCTCTTTAGGACGCCCGCGGCGCTCTCGTGAAGGCGCCTAGCGAACACGCCCCGCTCTGCCGCGCCCCGTGCGCCCCATGCCGGCGCTGCAGCGCCAGGCTGGCCTGGAAGGCACCGGAGCCCTCCCCCGCGGCGCCTCCCGCGGCGCCTCCCCCGGCGCCTCCCCCGGTTCCAACGCAGCATCTGCAGCTGAGTTGGCCCTTTCTGCTCCAGCCCTGGGGCAGTCGGTTAACCCTTCCTTCCCGCCCCCCGCACTGACTGCCCTCTGGATCTTCAGCTGGGAGTGGAGCTTGGGTAACATTCCCTTCACAAATAAATAGTTCAAACAGGTAATTCAGAGTTAACTGTAAGAGCAGCGGCAGACGGCCACTGCCCGTTATGCTTGCAAATGAGTGAGCGAAATGAACACACGGGAACACACACACAGAAGACACATCGTAGAATAAATCCTGCATTTCCCACATTCATAGGGAAAATAAGATCTTTAAAAAAAAAGAGTTATTAATGAGCGTTTGTTCTCGTGTGGGTCGAACAGTCCAGGCTCTGAGCAGGCACAGGCTTACACAGGGGGTTGCAGGCAGAACGTCCACACACCACGTCAGGACCAGGGTGCAGGCGAGGCCGGCGCGCACGTCCTACAGCTCAGGACCTGTGAGCCAACAGAGGTGATGCAGGGACTTCTGAACCCACGACGCATGAGGTATATGGAAACAGCCGTCCTCCGTGACAGAACCACCAGCAGCTCGATGGACTGGGCGGGGCACTCTCACAGCAGCTGCTGATGAAGGATTTCCCACACCATCTTCTTCCGGAAGAGAGGCATCTGGTGCTGCAGTCCACAAACAACACATCATATGCCACACAGTAACCCTCGGGGCGCAATCGTGTAATAAACCATGTCCTTTACAGAAGCCTTGACTCTTTTATGTCATGGTTCAGACTTACAAAGCCCTATATAGATAAGGGGGTTATAATGTTCTTATTATAATGTCTGTATCAGAAGCAGTTTTACACGTTAAGGAAAATCAAAGCGGGTTGCAGAATTATACAATAGAATCGCACAACTACGTCATAGCACAAAGACGTGAACCAAAATGGAAACCCCAAGTGGTAGCATAATATGAAACTTTTCTACTTACATATACTTACAGAACATTCTAAAATGAACATATTTTGCTTTTTCGAGAAAAACATGAACTCTATTTAAATAAAGGAAAAAACATTCAAAAATCTCTCCCTGTTTTACCAAACGTTATACATTGTCAATTCTGTTCAAATGGCAACTTCTGCCCTTCAAATCTCACCTCAGTAGGTTCGGACAGCAAATAACTCCTTGTTACTTAGAAGCATCAAAGAAGGAAATGGCTTGGCTCAATATATTATTCTGCTTTATGATAATCACTACATGGGCCAATTTTCAAAGCAGCAACACACAAGACAAATCCAAAATTACCTGTAACTCAACTAGTCCTCTTTTTGATGAAATCAGAAGTTCACACCCTTGAGGTACTCCTGGTATCTCATTATAAGATGGATATACCACTTTACTATAAACTAGTGATTTCCTACCTGGAGGGGCCTAAAAAGTCTTAATACATGGATGTGTAAGTTATTTTAAATAGTTCAAAACATATAGTAAAAAAAAAAAAATCACACATTTATTCTTAGTAAAACTACTAAAACTAACCAATAAAAAGTGCCTTTATTTTAGACTAGAATTGTATTAATTCAGCATGGGAGCCCTAGTTACTTCATATTGCTCACCAGCTTGGAATAGGGTTATCAGTCCTATTCAGTAAGTAGTTTGGTAGACAACATCTACCCAAATGAGGTCTGCTGAAGAAAAATATATTTTAAAGGGGGTTGTCCTGACTCAGTTATAAAAAGGTTGAGAATCCACTATTACAAACATAAACTCTCAAGAGTTCCCAATATACTCGAATTCCCACTCAAATACAGAGCCCCGGAGAACCTCAAGTAACCAGCACAGAAGGGGAAGGCAGTATTTGTAGTTCTAGCTCAGACCCGCAGCTTACCTTCTCACAAGGCCTGATTTCCCCGGGCTGTCACACACACTCTTACTTGCCTCCTCCTTTGGCCAAAAATATCAGTAATACTCAGGAGCTAGTGAACACTGGAGTTCGGAGATATGCAAACTGCCTCACTGGTCACCAAAGAGGAGGAGAAACCTAAGAGCAGATGCAGTGCCAAACCCCGATCCCAGCAGGAGCGGGGCCACGGCCGAGGGTGACAACAGCAAGAGCGGCGGCACAGGGGCCATTCTTCAGACCTTACTGTGCACCAGGCACGGGGAACCCGCTCGGAGTTCATCTTCTTCGATAACAAGTAAGTGGGTGAGGAGGGGGCTCCACTCACCTGAGTAAATGTGATAGGTTTGTCCCTAGAGATATAATCTGCATATTTACAAGTAAACATTCCACAATCACTCCCATTCAACTGTTGAGGAATCTCCTAAAATTTTTTTTAAAAAAGGGGGGGGAGAAAGGGATAAAATGTCATCAAATACAAACTCCTTTGACTTCTTATAAATATTACAGTGGATAAACAATATTATAAAGGTACTACACAAACACAGTCTTTATGTGGCATAAGAACTCCCACCATGACTGGAGTTCGTGACCCGCACAGAAAATATTTTTCAGAAAGGAAAGGAAAAGCAAAGCAACAATTCCATCTCTTGGCTCTCATACTAAGAAACCAAACTGAAAGTTTATTACTAGGAACAGGAATTCTAGTCAGAATGGTTTCAGAAGCACTTTATACATTTTGAAAAGGGCTAAATATGGCTCAATCAAAACAACTAACCTATTTCAATACTGCAGGGTTTAACTTCTCTAGACAGGAAAAGAAGACCACAACTTTCGACTCCCACAGCTACAAGCAGGGAAAAGAAAAAAATGCCTCTTGACAGGCTTTCATCAGGATCTTGCTTTGATGGCTCAATTCTGTCCTGAGGCAAAAGCAGAGCTTACTGCAAGTGGTACTAAAGGCCCCAAAACCAATCCACGTGAGCTAAATTGACACACTCCCCAGGCCTCTGCTGCCCTAACCTTGGCCAGCCCCATACACATTTTGGCTGTCAGCTCTAAGGAGCACAAGATAGTAAGAATAAAAGAGAGTCTGAATCCCCTGCTGGAAAACATTCCAGATGACCAAAGCTCAATTTTTATTCCAAGAAATACAGATGATTATTGTAAAAAAAGAAAAGATTGTCTGAACATGCACAACACCCACACATATGGTAGGTAGCTCACACTTTTCTCCTGAGCACAGCATCTCTCACAGAATGGAGAGAACTATAGACTCCAACATACAATTTGTTTTCTTTATTACGTTCCCCATACCAGAACATGGTACTCATCCTAACAGACTCCTTATATCTATGCTTTCCTCAAATTTCAAAGCTTAACCTTCTAATTATTCAACTTAGAAAGGAAAATCCTTTGAGTAAAGATAGGGGAGCCATTATACACAGGTGAGGGCTAAAGCTGAATTTATGCAGCTTACTTTAAAAAGAAGCCATTAGGGCTCAAAAATGTATGCATTGTCAAACCCTGAATGAGATTCAAATCTGGCAAGTATAATACAAAGCATATTCACAAAGAGCATACTTGACTCTTGAGGACCTGTGGCATGGGACCTTTAAGACCTAAATAAACAAAATTCCCAGTAAGTAATAAGAACTTTAAACTTTCATCAGCACCAACCAAGAAAAATAGCTGACTTGAGTTTATTAGCTTTTTTTGAGAGACATGCTAGCATATGGTTAATATTTACAATTTGTTTTTTAAAGATTTTATTTATTTATTGGAAAGAGAGAGCGCGAGCACTCACAAACAGGGGAAGTGGCAGAGCGAGGGGGAGAAGCAGGCTCCCCGCTGAGCGTGGACCCCCCAACGCGGGGCTTGATCCCAGGAACCCTGGTATCATGACCCAAGCCAAAGGCAGATACTTAACCGACTGAACCACCCAGGCGCCCCACAATTTATTTTTTTTTTAAGATTTATTTATTTATTTGCAAGAGAGAGAGTGGGTGCACAGGAGGAGGGGCAGAAAGAGAGGGAGAGAGAATCTTCAAGCAGACTCCCTGCTGACTGTGGAGCCCGACGCGGGATCGATCTCACAACCCTGAGATCATGTCCTGAGCTGAAATCAGGAGTCGGATGCTTAAAAGAATCCAGAAAGAAAGGACAAATTGGTCTGCAAAGGAACGGTAACTATGTATCAGATGTCTCGGTAGCAACAAGGAAACCAGAACACAGTGGACTTATCTTCAGAGTTCTAAGTGAACAAACATTGACAACCTAGAACTGTGCACCTAGAAAAACATCTTTCCTGTATGAAGGTGAAGCAGACACATTTTCAGATTTTCACAAACTAAGAACATTTACTACCAGACGTTGACTAGAAGAATTTTTAAATGATATGTTTCCAAAAAATGATCTCCCAAGAAAAGTCTGAGATGCAAGAATGAATGCAGAGCCAATAAACTGATAAAGATGTAGGTAAATGTAAACAACCATTGTTTATATAAAGTGATAATGATGTGTGATTCATAGGCCTTTCCAAAAGACAATCTAAAATAGTGGACAGCAACAGCATGTTAAATTGGCAGGAAGCAGGTGAGTTGTGTAGCATGGGAATGGGACTGGAGGGAAGGGTTCCCAAGGGGCATAAAGAAGCTCTTGGGGTGATCGGCATCTTCATTATTTTGAGTGTGATGATGGTTTCACATGTATATATCTATGTGAAGACTTATCCAATTGTACACTTTAACTGTGCATTTTTCTTCTGTCAACTACACCTCAATAAAGATCTTTTAAAAAAAAAGAGTCAGATGCTTAACCAACTGATCTACCCAGCTGCCCCAACATTTAGATTTAACCAAGAAATAAAGGCCAAAAAGCAGACATCTTGGTTAAACGAATTTCTAAAGATTTAGAAGCAGATAATTCTTAAGATGTATACTTCAGGAGAACGCATGCCTAAGGGTATGAATGAGTGAGGGGAGAGAAGAAGCAGGGTCTACATAATATGCCACAATCAGTAAAGGTAACAGCACTTCAAATGCAGATGATCGTCACTTACATGTGGCTTCATGCTGTAGTGGGTCCACTCTAAAAGATTCAGATCAATATTTCTTTTGGTCTTACTTTCATCCTGTAAATACTGACTAAAAAAACAACAAAGGAATATATTGATGAATCCCTGTGGAGACTTACCATTATGATTACAAAGGACATTACAAAGGATGTTTAATAGACAGGCTATTCTCAAATCCATCTTCACTAGAGCTTTTTTTAAAAATGTGATTGCTTTTAGTTTTTAAATTTCATTTTTTTCCTGCTTACAAAAACTGGACATGCCTTAGAAAATTAAAACCTGTAAAATATAAAATGCAAAAGACCCCATAATAGCCACTCCAGCAGTAATTACTATTAATAGTTTGCTGTGTATTCTTCTAGTTCTCCACTACTCACACACAATTTAAAAACATACACTTTATTTTAATTTTATTTTTTTTTAAGATTTTATTTATTTATTTGAGAGAGAGAGAGAATGAGAGAGAGCACATGAGAGGGGGGAGGGTCAGAGGGAGAAGCAGACTCCCTGCTCAGCGGGAAGCCTGCTTCTCCCTCTCCCACTCCCCCTGCTTGTGTTCCCTCTCTCGCTGTGTCTCTGTCAAATAAATAAATAAAATCTTTAAAAAAAAGATTTGTCTCTAAATAAATAAATAAATAAATAAATAAAATAAAATAAAAAGTACTTCATTTTACAACTTGCTTTTTCTCACTTAAAAATAGATATAAAATGTGGGGTGATGGGTGAAACAGGTAAAGGGGATTAAGAGCACACTTACCGTGATGCACACTGATTAATATACAATGTTCTATAATGGTTGAATCACTATGGTTCTACAATGGTTGACTACATTGTACACCTGAAACTAATATAGCACTGTATGTTAACTATACTGGAAATTGAAAAAGTACCTAAACTTGTGGTGAGCATGGCATAACTAAAGAATTGTCAAAGTACTAAATTATACTCCGGAAACTAATGTAACATTGTGTCAACTATACTTCAATTAAAAATTAGAATAGATATAAAACAAGACAACTGGCCTAGACCCCCCCGCAAAAAAAAGCCTTTGCCATGACAAATGAAAAAAGGAAGACTAATCTAAATTAGACTAAAGAGACATGAAATCCACCTGTGAACTCTAACCGGCTTCCTGGATTAGGGGAAAAAAACTATAAAACATACCTGAGGAAATCAGAACATGAGCCAAAAATTACATGTGACTAATTGCTAGTTTTCCTTTTTTAAAATTAATTAATCAATTAATTTGAGAGAGACAGGGAGAGGGAGAGAGAGAATCTCAAGCAGACTCCCCACTAAGCGCAGAGCCCGGCACGGCTAAGCACTAAATCCCACAACCCTGAGATCATGACCTGAGCCAAAACCAAGAGTCAGACGTTCAACTGACTGAGCCACCCAGGTGCCCCTGATGGCTCATTTTCTTCAGTGTGATAATGACATTGTGATTATGTAAGGGAACTTCCTTGTTCCTAAGAGATACATACTTAAGTATTAAGAGTGATTTAAGTTTATCCAGATCTTCCAAGGGTTATCAAATTTAAGCCAGGCATCTCCATTCTCATCCCAACCTTCATATAAAGGCAACCAGCATCAGTGGTGCCGGGGCATGCACTCTCAGTGGGAGCCATCTCACCCCCGCCCTCTGGGGGAGGGGAGGGGGTGGAAATTGGTTCTTGGAAGGCAAGAATCTTAGATATTTCAAAGGTTTGTAGCCCTCTAAACCCAACAAACAAAAAGTTTTATTCCTTAGCACAATTCTCTCGTCGTGGAGAAATTAAATTTTTCTCGGAGGTAATAATGCAAAAAACATGTCAAGAAAAGCTGAACTGGGAACATCAGGAAAGGGAGTGGGCCTCAGATCCCCACAGGAGGGAGAGGGAGAAAGAGCAAAGAGTGAGGTGTGACAGGAGTATGATTTTTTTTTTTGTATCCTGTTATAATCAGGACACAAAACTTTGCTGTATGATTTCAGCGAGAACATTTCTATCTATGTGATAATATGTATGTGTCTGCGCACATGTATGTATGTGGGCATGTTTTATATACATCTGAAACAGAAAACACTAGAAGGAAATAACTGTTTTATAAACAATTCGGTGTATCTTATGATTTTTCAAACTTTCTTCTCTAAACTTTCTATTCAGATAAATAGTAAATAAAAAGGATCTTTTACATCAAAACAATATTGAAAAAGAGAGAATTGAACTAATTGTTAATAACAAATTTTGTCATTCATTTAAGAGGTTCCTTACTAAAGTATCCTTATAAACTTATTCAAGTATCCTTACTAAAATTAAAAACGAGAACCCCCATTTGCTTCCAGTGAGCAGAAGGGGTTCAAAACAGACTGCTCTTACTGAACTGCTTCCTCACTATGAAATTCATGTCACCGCTTTACACAGCTTACTAAGTGGCTATGCTTTAAAGGCAGGTTTCTAGCAATTACTATTTGAAATGGTTGCCTACAAACCATACGCTTTAACTTAAAAGTTACCTCTTGGTTCTGAAATGAACCCAACTATGATGGAAAGCAGAGACATGAGTGGGTTTAAGAATTCGAGGAATAAGGGGTGCCTGGGTGGCTCAGTCGGTTAAGCGTCTGCCTTCGGCTCAGGTCATGATCCCAGGGTCCTGGGATCGAGCCCCACATCGGGCTCCCTGCTCGGCGGGGGAGCCTGCTTCTCCTTCTCCCTCTGCCTGCCGTTCCGCCTGCTTGTGCTATCTCTCGGTCAAATAAATAAAATTAAAAAAAAAAAAAAAAGAATTCGAGGAATAAGACCCTAGTTAAGAGTTCCTCAGAACATTCAGAATAATGTATCAATCCTAAAGAAACCTAACTCAGGGGCGCCTGGGGGGCTCAGTCGGTTAAGCGTCTGCCTTTGGCTCAGGTCATGATCCCAAGGTCCTGGGATCAAGCCCCACATCGGGCTCCCTGCTCGGCGGGAAGCCTGCTTCTCTCTCTCCCACTCCCCATCCTTGTGTTCCCTCTCTCGCTGTCTCTCTGTCAAATAAATAAATAAAATCTTAAAAAAAAAAAAAAAGAAACAATTCAAATCACAGGATTCTAATAAGACATATTTTATATTACAGTGCATGACAAACTTGTTTCCACTGATGCTACTAAATAAGAGTTCTCAGTTAAGATCAGATATTAGGGGGTTTTTTTGATAAGAAGATGAATTCAAGTCAATTCCTGAACAACTGGGAGAATAGCCTTCACTAAACATTAAACTACCATCCACCAGAGCCTCCCTGGATTAAATACAAGATAGATCAGCTAACAAAGGCATAATGACACAACATTAAAGTTTTTCAGCCTTTACTTACAGGAGAATCTCACAGATCCTGTGGCCCTTTTGTCCCATAGAATCCAGATATTTAAGACACCTTTTTCTTAGGTCTATCACCTACAATGGAAAAATACAATATCCAGAAACATCTTAACCACAATAGAATTTTATTTCTAAAAGGAAAAGCATCTTTTAAAAAGTTAATACAAGTACCAACATAAATGGATTTCTAAGACACATTTTTTATAAATTATCACAGATGATATGAGCTTCATTTCTATAAAAGTATATACCGCTAGTCCCAGAGAAAACCTAGAGACTTACTCACCAAAACATTAGTGGTCCTCTCAAAGTGATGAGATTTTTTGTTCTTGTTTTTTTTCTTTATACCTTTACTTTTCTATAATAAATCTGTACCATCTTGTAAACAAAACTAAAGAAATCAGATAAAGAACTCATATGTGTACTAAAACTCTTTCCTGTCTTCCTGTATGCCATCTAGCTGTGTGTGTGTGTGTGTGTAATTTAATCTTTTGGGGTTTTTTCTATTTTTTTTTTAATTTAAATTCAATTAATTGCCATCTAGCTTTCTAAGTTGTTCAACTCAAGAACCAAGAAGAGACTCTACAGAGTATGCCTTTATATGTACTACTGGATTTTTAACTGGGCAGAAAAGGGTAGCCTTCATTAGTCAAGAAAACAGCCATTATACAGACTCCAACAATTAACCCTCTCAACTCACCACCAGGCTCCAATGTACCTTCCGATGAATAGGCACCAGAATAAGTTCCTGTTCAAAGAGATTGACCCCTTTGGTCCATCTTTTCACTGCTTGGTAACCACCAGACTTTAATTTGGGATAGAAAAAAGTACTGAATGCGTGAAGTGCTGGATACCCTTGTTTTTTGTTTCTTTCCACCAGAAGATTCATGTAAAAATTAATGACCTGTAATACCAAGGGAGTAAACGTCAGAACGTGGCAAGTACATTACCAAAACTAAATTTCTACCTAAGTTAGGATGAATTAGAAGGTAAGAAGCTCCAGGAAAGGAATGTACTAGAGATGGGGATGAAAGGATTGTTTACAGCATAATAAGGAAAATAAAAGATAATGAGTGCAAAATGGGAGGAATTAAGGAGTGAAATTGTACTTTTGAAGTATGTGAGTAAAAGAGCCAAGGAACTTAAGGAGAAAGTCTGCAATAATGAAAAGGTGTATGCAACTACATCACATGAAAAAAATATGCAGAAATATTAACTAGAATTGAATTTTACTATTCATAAATTTTACTATATATAAAAAAATATTAACTGGAAAAAAATATACCCAAACATTAATATTTTGTTTATTTTTGAGTGGTGGCACTTCTGAATGATATTTTTATTTTACTTTTCCTGTACTTTCCAAATTTTCTATAATAAATATATAGCATTTATAATGTAAAACAAAAATACTAGTTTTATAAGAATGTGTTTCTATGTCATTAGTCTGGGGGGGGATGGGAAGGAAGGCAAAGGGGGAAAATGCAGGGAATTTGGGGAGTTAGGGAAAGGACCAGCTAGAACATGTACAAGAACTAAGAGCTAGTTTTAGCTAAATATGTAAGGATACAAGATGACAATTCGGCAAATTTTTACAGTTATCACTCAAATAAAGAAAAAGACACATTTTATATACACATGTGTGTATAATGATCAATCTATCCCTTTATTACTGAAAAAATAAAATGGCTCTTATAAGAATTCCTCTAAAATAAGTATCGCTTGCTGCTTCCTTCTATTCATCAGCTACACCCAAGGTTTATAAAAATGTCACTGAGGGGTGCCTGAGGGGCTCAGTCAGTTGGGCGTCTGCCTTCGGCTCAGGTCGTGATCCCAGGGTTCTGGGATTGAGCCCTGTGTCAGGCTCCTTGCTTGGCGGGGAGCCTGCTTCTCCCTCTCCCTCTGCCTGCCACTCCTCCTGCTTGTGCTCTCAGTCAAATAAATAAATAAAATCTTTAAAAAAAATAAATAAATAAAAATGTCACTGAAGAGGTGCCTGGCTGGCTGAGTCAGTAGAGCATGCGACTCTTGATCTCAGGGTCGTGAGTTCAAACCCCACGTTGGGCACAGAACTTACTTAAAAACAAATAAATTTGTAAAAAAAAAAAAAAAGTCACTGAAGACTACTAGTAAATGAAGTGGTGGATGAAACAAAGCACCGATGCAGAAGAGGGAAACATGGCTAATTAAAGGCAGCAAAGAATCAGAATTGACCACTGTTTTAAGTTTTGAGATGTTTCTGTTTTGTTTTTTTTTAAGATTTTATTTATTTGACAGAGAGAGATAGCGAGAGAGGGAACACAAGCAGGGGGAGTGGGAGAGGGAGAAGCAGGCTCCCCACTGAGCAGGGAGCCCGATGCGGGGCTCGATCCCAGGACCCCGGGAACATGACCTGAGCCGAAGGCAGACACTTAACGACTGAGCCACCCAGGCGCCCCATGAGATGTTTCTGTTTTAAATGAAACCAAAAGCTGCTTTCCCAACCCCTAATAATTAGGTAGAAATCACTTTGGTTATAGATGGTAAATGGTTAAGCATAATAACAGAACAGGGGAAAAAAGAACAACTTACTTCATCATTGAGCCAGTGGTAGTTCTTCAAGGTCTGGATATCACCTCGAGTGATTCGCAACTTGAAAGCGCTACTTAGGACCTCATCCTGTGGGCCATGACCTAGGGCATTACTGATTTCCCTTTCCATGTCCTGAATTAGAAAGTCCAGAGGATGTATTTTAAATAGAACCACAATCAGATTTCAAGAGTCTGAGGCTAAAACAAGCTTTTCATCTCTATAATACAAAGCAGTTTTACTAATGGTTATGAAAATGTTAGTTCAATTACCAGCTTCTGGAAACAATAATCTGGTAATAGTATTTCCATTTAAAGTATAGTTTCAATTATCCCACTACCATTTATTGAGCACTCTGAGCCAAACATGGTACCAGATCCTTGCTAGCAGTGAACCCAGGGGTGTCTAACTTCCCAGCCTTTGCTCCTTTCACAGTACTCTTAAAGTATTTTCACACTTTCCTTATTTACCTACTAAACTTTTATTTAAAATCATCAAAGTAATAGAATTAGGCGCCCTAAGAGATGTTACTATACAGTTTGAACATGAAGGGAATAAGCAAACAGGGAGAAACTGTAAAACACGGCAGTGGTCTACCAAATGAGTCCTCACTGAACAGATGGCTTCGTTATTCTGAAGAATTATGCAGACAAATGTGTATTTAAGCTACTGAGATGAATCTATACACCCAAAAGAAATTAGTTTCATTCAAATATTTTAAATCCGGCTTTCTCCACTGCATACAATTGTGCCGTTTTATGGATCTCTCCATTTGTGTGACCAATATATAATAAGTGCTCAACAGGTTCTCACTGCATAGGACTGACTACCACCTACTAAAACAACACTGGAAAAGGAGCCAAGATACAGGCTCACCTTTAAAATGAGAATTTTTAACTACCTTCATTTCCTTGGTTTTTCAAATAAGTTTTTACTATTTTCAAATGTAATAATCAATAAAAGGGACATTTTAGTAAATAATAATCACTTTTTAAAAATGCAATGAGCTCATTCCTAATGCCAAACCCATACTATGTAACCCAAAATATCTGAAGAAAAATCTGCAAAGAGCCCATTACATTCCAAGATATGTGACAAATATGTCTACTCACATTTGCTGAACATTAATCTGATCCCTTAGGCCACCTTCACAGATCACTAATGATCAATGTAGCCAGTGACTGGACATCCCTTGGACCTGATTTCTCTCATACACTCATCCCTAGCCTGGAGAAACTCCTCAAAATAAAACATGTGTTCAAGTCTTGATAACTGAAGTTATTTAAAAACATGCCTCTTATTCTGATCAACACAAGAAATAATACCTCTGTAAGTTCAAGAAGATCATCCATCCTTTTATCCCTCTCTTTGCCTGAGCAATGTTTTTCTTTTGTCTCAAGTATTGACATTTTCCTCCTGAGTAAGCCATTGCTCCCACTGCCCAGGCGGAGTCGGGCTGACACCTCTTCGGATAGGTCAGGTTCCAGCTGGTGTCCCCTCCTCTGATCAAAAAAGTTTCTGTATTCTATTGACATGTTTGATATTTACACATATAAACATATATAACACATGAAACAAACAGTGCCATTATCCTGAGAGAATAGGCAAATCTCCCAAGTAAGTGAAGGAGATTTTGTCTGCCTGTCCCTGCAAGAGGAACAAAAAAATGCTCAAGACCTAAGGCTCACAGGGCGCCTCAATTACAAACCATGAAAGAGAACACTCACCACTTTCCCTGTAGGCAGCAAGAAAAGTATTTTTCAGTTCTCTTAGGCCAATGAAAAATAAGATGGCTACAAGACATGTTGGAGTGCTTAAAAAAAGCAAAACCTATGACCCATAATCCCATCACTCATCACTCAGAATAAAGTATTACTATCCTTATAATAAGTAAACTTGCTCCATTTCATTTTTTTAAAGGAATTATTTACTACAGAAAAATGTACAAACATTTACATATCACTTGATTTTTGTAAAATTAACACC
This sequence comes from Neomonachus schauinslandi, assembly GCF_002201575.2. Classification (NCBI taxonomy): domain Eukaryota; kingdom Metazoa; phylum Chordata; class Mammalia; order Carnivora; family Phocidae; genus Neomonachus; species Neomonachus schauinslandi. Next base: position 79,493,606 of record NC_058403.1, read on the forward strand.
TATGTAAGCACCATTAGGGTCAGCAAATAGAACTCCGCCAGCATTCCAAAAACTCTTGACAATATCCTTCCTTATTGTGACCTACATAACCTTTAATAGTGAATTTAAGGCATCTAGTAGGCCAACTATGAAAATGAAGAAACTGAGTTAGAAAGAGAGCTTTCGATGAGAACCACACTAGTCTCAACGTGCTGAGCCAGTACTCTTCACTCTAACTCACTGCCAGGGATCCCTGTCCCAGGAAACCAGCAGCTGCTGGCCCCTCCCCACGGCCCCAGACAGCATAGCCTTCAGGTTGGCACAGGTTCCAAATATGCTCCCTCTCTGTCCTCTCTCAGGCATAGCTCCCCCGCCTTTTTCAGCCGGTGTTCCACAGGCGATAAACAATAACTCAATACAGAAGGTTTCGCTCCAAATGACTGGGAACAGGGATGTTCGGAGACCTACACTCTTCCTTACAAAGAGGTTTAATGGGAGAAGAAAAACTTGATCGAGCTGATACTTCACATAAAGCAGCGCCCTAAACTTTGGTATTTCTATGTATCTAAAATGTGAAATAATCTAAAACATCAAGTTTGCCTTTAATTTAGAAATGTATTTCTTTTGGATACAGAGTGTTTAGCAAAACACTCTGCTGCTATTATTTAAAATGTTGGTATTGCTATGGAGATCACCAGAACACTTTGCATTCCAGTACACCGAAAAATGTAAAATCCAATTAAGCATAAGATTGGTAGTATTTTCAAATAAATCTGAGATCCTGACTCTAAAAAGAAGGTCCTGAACATATCTTTCCTAGAGACCGTACAGTTTTTTAAGATTCTCCAAAAGAAGCCAGGCACTACAGATATAGGGCTGGGACGGAGGCAAGTTGGTCTCTCTTACAAAAAAGGTAGCTACCATACAGAGGTGAACATCTGGGAATTCAGAAGGAAGCCAAAAGTTGTGTATCTTCAATGCCTGCTGCTTTTTTCAAAGAAAACAATGAAATTAGAAATCAAAGTAATATTTTTCATCTTTCTTACTTTTCATGAGCACCAAAATTTTAACACAGGTCAGGTGAAAGAGTAAAACAACATAAAATTTAACTAGGGTTTCCACTTACACCTTCATTTTCAAGTCTGATTCCAACTGTCCTCTCTGTATCAGAAATTTTCCCCTTTGAACAACACCTGAGGAAAAATATTGGGAGAGTATAGACTGGATAATTTTAACTTGTACATGTGAGACGAGTTTTAGAAATAAGACTTAATAATTTGTCAACAAAAACCAACTTGAGTTTATATACTCCTCTAAACCAAGGGTCAGCAAAGTTTTTCTGAAAAAGGATCAGATAGTAAATATTTTGAGCTTTGCAAGTCTTACAGGTTTTGGTTTTTGTTGTTTTTGTTTTTTGTTTTTAAGTAACCTCTATGTCTAACATGGGGCTCAAACTCATGACTCTGAGGAACCCAAGATCAAGAGTCACATGCTCTATAGACTGAGTCAGCCAGGTTCCCCAAGTCTTATAGTTTTTGTCACATCTTCTCAACTTCCATCATAGCTTAAAAACAGCCAGACAGGATGTAAATGTATTAGCATGAATGTGTTCCAATAAAACTTTACTTAAAAAGAACAGGCAGGTGGACCAGATTTGGACAATGGGCCAGAGCTTACCCCAAACTCTGCTATAAAGGAACTATCATCCAAAATCCTAAAGGCACAAAGAACTGCCTTCACTGAAAGGTGCTAATTCCTAAAGATGCCCACCACAACCACACACCTATCTAAGTGGCACCTGCATCTCCGAACCCCTAATGCCCAGGAGAGAAGGGCACCCTCCGAGCTAGGGTGGGCATCCGACACAACAGCCACCCATGTACCCATATATGCTGACCAGCTACCAGAGCTGGGGAGAGTTCACAATTCCTTAGACATAGTTATTCATCAATATAACTTATAAAGAAAATAATATATCAAAAGAAAACTTAGAATGAACTGAACCATGTACCTCTTCTCACTTCTCACTGAGCATAAAGGTCCTCTTGTTTCAACAACTCTGTCTGTGAAGATGATAAAGAAAAGATTGAATGTTTCCTTTATTAATCAATCATCTAGCTAGAATTTCAACTTACACAGTTTCCAAAGTATCAACACATTCACTTATCATTTAATGCCATTTAGTGAACAGCTAGTGGAGAAATATAAAGAAATTAATAAAATAAATATTAAGAAACTAATTTTAGGCTCACAAAATATTTGCTACGTAGAAGCTAGGAATAATAATCAAGAGGTATCTTTTGAATCTACTTCATCTTGAAATAGCCTTTTAACTAAACTACTTGTACTGGATAAGCCCAAGTCAAAGCCCTGGGGTCTGACAATGTTTTAAACTTTGGTATACCATCTTTCACTAGGATGTCATTTCTCAATTTTTTTTTTTAAAGATTTTATTTATTTATTTGAGAGAGAGAGAATGAGAGAGAGAGAACACATGAGAGGGGATAGGGTCAGAGGACGAAGCAGACTCCCTGCCAAGCAGGGAGCCCGATGCGGGACTCGATCCCGGGACTCCAGGATCATGACCTGAGCCGAAGGCAGTCGCTCAACCAACTGAGCCACCCAGGCGCCCTCATTTCTCAATTTTATGTGCACATGAACTAAGGTCAATATACGGAGATAGGGCTAAATCTGGGAACTCACATTGTTTTGGAACAAACTGAGTTGTTTTGACTCCGTGACTTTGCTCTTCGCCCCAGCCTTTGGTCTTTAATGTGTCCATCTGACTTCTTTGAGAGCTTAGGAACACAAAAAGTGAAGGTCAGATACAAAAGGAAAGTCTACCATAAATATTCACTATTTCCATCTGACAAGCTTCTCAAAACAGGGGTTACTGATTACCCTGTAACATGAAATTATGAGAGAATGCAACACAGCACCATCTGGGACTGGGATACAAGGAGTATAATCCTGATGCTAGTATTTCAGCCAAGTTACCTAACCTCCAGTTTCAATGTTGGTAAAATTGGATGTTCTCAATCCCCAGCACCACCTCAACCAAAAAAGCTCAGTGTGACAAAACTCAAGTTATGAGATGAAAAATTTTAAATGACATAATGAAATGGATCCTAAAACAATACAATAAAAGCAGGAATGTAAACAGCAAAATAGTTTGAGGATTTCCCTGACACGACAAGAGCGAAGTTTGAAGCATACTGCTGCTTCCAACAGTGGCTAGTCAAAACAGAGAAAATATTAACATTCTGCCTGAGTAAACGCAGAGAAAGAAAATTTTTTAAAAAGCTCACAACAAAAGTTAAAATTCCTAGACAACTAATCTTCTGCTATCTGTACATTCAGCAAGCTAGAAAGCCTTGTGACTTTTGCACCTTCAACTTGCCGTTACATAATTTCCAGGACTCCCCCCACCCCTGCTGTGTACTCTCACACCACTTGTTAGAATTATCCTGCGTGCCTCAACCCTGTACTCATATAGTTTTGTCCCTTTTTTTTACAGGTGAATATAAGGTGAATATCAGCTCCTTCTGCCACCGTCATCTACTTGCCCAAAGCATTAGAGTATTTAACAAGAAGTCTTATAAGGAAAACTTTCTATAACCTGGGGTGACTTTAATCTTGTCTCTAAAATGGAGGACTTCCAATCATACACAAATGCATTCACTGACATGCCACAGGGACTGTGTGTGTATCAGAGAGAGAGGCTAGGGAGGGAGGAAGGGAGAACCGGGCAGGAAAGGAAGAGGGGGGAAGAGACAGAAAAAGACAAGAGACTGAGGGAAATGGGTGTGCTGGAAAGGTTGAAAAAACTCTCTACTCCCTAAGAACCTGATTTCAACCTGTAATTCTACTTTTCTATATCAGAGTTTCGAGAGTTCATGTGAACAAAAGATTCTAAAGCTAAACGAAAAATCTATTTTGTAAAACCACCGTGGCTCCATATATCTCATTACTAGATACAACATGCAGGCAAATTATAAGGATAGTTCTCTCAACGCAAACCTCTTTTTTCAACAAAGCCTTTCTCGCCAATCTCCTCTCCAAAATTAAGTAAAAAGATGTGTGGCAAAGCATTGATTTTGTTAGCTCAGTTTTACCTGTGATAAGTTGGAGTTACAGGAGGAACAGAGTTTCCATGACCACTTTCTTTAAGTCGCTCCAATAACCTTCGGTATTTCTCTCTTTCCTCTTTTTGAACACCCTAAATAAAAGAAAGGATGTCACTTAAGTGTTAACATGTTAAAGCTATCATTAAATCATAAACGGAGACTAAGAGGTCAAATGCAGCCCACAGACGTGTTTTATTTGCCAACACTTTTAAAATTTCTTTGAATTACCAACTTTATAAATTTGAAAAGAAAAATCTAAAAATCTGACCTCTTTCAAAAAACTGAACCAATGATCTGGAGCTGTGTAGGGCTATTCTCCTTAGATGGGCCACTCATTCCAGCCTGCTCCACTCATTTACATTACCTGCTAGACTCTGATGGCATCTGGGTTTTTGACAGCAGTTTTTGTCAACCACAAAAAACTCAACAGAAATAATCCACCTGCATATTCAGAACATTCAGTTTCCAAAATGGATCTGGTCACATCAAAATCACCAATGACTTCTGCGGCCAGATCCAGCAGACACTTTCTCAGCCTTTACGTTACCTGACCTCTCTCTCCAACACCTCACCCTGCTGACCTCCCTTTGCCTTCTAGACAATACACTCCTGATTTCTTCTTATCTTCTCAGTCTCCACTGCCAATTATTTCTTCTGCCTGCCCTCAAATGCCGATGGTCTGCCCATTATCTCTTTTCTCACACTACATTCTCTCCCTGAGTACTCTCTCCAACTCCCTTGATTTATCAAACACCAATATATAGAAGATTCAGAAATGTGTCTCTAACCCTGCCTTCTTCTCATAACTCTCATCACCTATATCCAAGAGTCTACGGGACAGGTCTTCTTGCGTGTTTCACAGGCACTTTAAACAATGTCCAAAACTGAAGTCATCATCTTCCCCCTAAACACATAGGGTATCTTGGTCAGTGACACGTATTTATCCAAGACTGAAATCTGAGACTCAGGCTCTTCTAACTTATATTACCCTTAACCAATGAATACGTATTTGCTAATATTACCTTCTACTATTTTAGAATATATCCTGTGTATATAAATATTTTTGCTCAGTCCCATCTCTGATTTCTCATTTAAGAGGTACTGAAGCCTACTTCAGTCCGTTCCTCTCTCTGCTTGCCTCTGTTGATTACAAGCTCCTAGGGGACAGGGCCTCATTTTATTCAATTTTTGAATTGCTGACAACTAGCATAGCACCTGAACCTCAAACAGATGATTCTTTGACTAACAAAACTAAATGGCTCAGAAAACCATCTAGCAAATTGCAATAGGAGATGGTCCTGGGAAATGTCAAGTACAGGAATAATTCTAAATTCTCCTGGAATAAGCAAAGATCTCAAGAGGGAAGTAAAAAGAAGACTACTGATGAAGACATCATGCTAAGTGCCCTGACAAAGGAAAAAGAGGACACGTTCACTGTTTACTTCTCTTACGTAGTCACAATTATGCCTTATAAAAGAAACAAGTTAGTAGAAGAATTCAAACACCCAAAAGGAATAGAATCTCCTCTCTTCCTAGCATGATTCCTTTTTCTGCCCTATAGTGGAAAAAAAAATCTGAAAATTGACTAAATTATGTATGTATACAATATCTCCAGAAGGGTACGTTCAAGTATCAGTGGTTACTTGCTAACCATCAGACAGGGTCGTGGGGTCAGGTACTGGAAGGGAGACTTGGAAATTTACAGTCATGGTACACCTTTCCACCCCTTTTGAATTCTGTACTCCAGTACACATATTATTTATTCCCCTAAAAATTCATAAACTATTTTTTAAAAGTGATCAGAGGCTAAAAGGGCTTACCTCCTCCACGGTACAGTGGGGACGCCTCAGACCCTTGCCACCCTCTTCAGAAATCATCTCTGTTACAACCTGTTCCTGAGGCTTCCAGGTTAAGGAACTCTCTGAAGGGCCTTTGCTATGACGACGGCCACCTGGTCTTCTGTTATACCCCTCTGAGTTCAAAGTAAAACTGAGAGATAGAAAAAAAGAAAAGAAAAAGTTACCACCAAACTCCTTAAATTGCTAGAATTTAAGCTCCCAGACCATCCTGAGATGAAGCTGTCTGTCCTAGGTTAAGCCTGCTCTTGTCAAATCAGACAACTACCATTCACGAAAGTTATTATCCATCTCTAGAGCAGAGGGCATTCCACTATGGAATGTCTATTTGCGGTCACCAGAACTGCCACACGAAAGCCTCTGCCTTCTTCCTCGTGCCCAACTGTCCAACCACAACTCTGGATTTAGCCCTCCTGTGACACATACCCTCCTCTGGTACTACACTTTTCCTTTAGTCACCTGGCACCACTGGAATTAATTATTGGTGTCATTATTTATTTAATGTCTACATCTCACACTAAACTTTAAATTCCATGAAAACAGAGATTACATCCTTTCACTATTGTATCCTAGTACAGGATCTACACCAAAAGGTACTCAGTAAATATCTACTGAACGTTAAATTAATAAATGCTAAAGAAATGGAAGCCATGAAGCCCCCACCTAGTCCTTGGTTGTGGTGACAGAGCCTGCCTCTCCTGCAGTTACCAACAATGTGTCAAACTGGTATCCTACCCCTCTTGATGTGATGTTTTAAAAAAGATAAACCACTGATGTAGTATTTTTACAAAAAAAAAACAAACAAACAAAACAAACCTGCATAATCTTGAACAAGTAATGAGTAAACATCAGACAAAATTAGGGAACATTCTACAAAAGAAATGCCTTCTACTCTTTAAAAAATATCCATGCCAGGGCGCCTGGGTGGCTCAGTTGGTTAAGCGACTGCCTTCGGCTCAGGTCATAATCCTGGAGTCCCGGGATCGAGTCCCGCATCGGGCTCCCTGCTCAGCGGGGAGTCTGCTTCTCCTTCTGACCCTCCCCCCTCTCATGCTCTCTCTCTATCTCATTCTCTCTCTCAAATAAATAAATAAAATCTTTTAAAAATAAATAAATAAATAAAAAATATCCATGCCATCAAAGACAAAGAAAGGCTAAGGAATTGTTCCAGATTAAAGGAGATCAAAAAGACATGAAAATTAAATGTAACACATGATCCTGCACTGAATCCTGGACCAGAAAAAATCATCTCTATAATGGAAAAATTTAAATGAGATTACATAATAGTATTGTATTGATGTTAAATTTTCTGATTTTGTTTATCTGTGATTATATAAGTGAAAGTCCTCACTCTTAAAAAATAAACATACTCATGCACTTATGATTAAAGGGGCATGAGTCTAAGACTTACTCTCAAATGCTTCAGAAAAAAATAGGTATATATGACAGAGCGTGATGAAGCAAATGTGGCAAAATGGTTACAACTGGTGAATCTGGGTCAAGTGTACTCATCTGCAGAGTTTTAAAATACATGAAGACAAATACTAACATAATTAGATGGAGAAGTAGACAAATCCTTAATTATGGGAGAAAACATCAACACTCCTCATTTATCAATCAGCAAAAAAATAGAAAATCAGTAAGACCTGTAAAACATTATCAGCCAACTTGACCTGTGTGACAATTATAGAACATTCCACCTAACAATAGTAGAATACATATTCTTTTCAAGTGCACATTGAACATCACCCACACAGACCATATTCTAGGACATAAAACAGATGTTAACACATTTTAAAGAACTGAAATTATGCTACAGTATATTCTCTGACTGTGATGGAATTAAACGAGAAATAAAAAAATGATACTTGTTCATACTTTCTCTCTTAGCCCTACAATCAGCTATTTATCCAACTCCAAAGGGGCTGCTTTTCTGTTAATGTCTCATTCTTAAACAGAAACGGGGAGCCAAAGATTGCCAGATATCTGAACAAAGACTCTAATATGAAAAGATAATCTGCATCCCCATGTTCACCTAAGCATTATTTACAACAGCCAAGACATGCAAGCAAGCTAAGTGTCCATCAATGGATGAGTGATAGAGAAAATATACACTGAAATGTTATTCAACCATAAAAAAGAAGGAAATCTTGCCATTTGGAACAACACAGATGGACTCTGAGGGTATGATGTTAAGTGAAATTAGTCAGTCAGAGAAAGACAAATATGATTCATTTACATGTGGAATCTTTAAAAAGCAAACAAACCTAAACTCATAGGTACAAACCTCCAGTTATCAAATAAGTAGGTCATGGGATGTAATGCACAGCATGGTAACTACAGTTAATATCATGTTGTATATTTGAAAGTTACTAAGAGAGTAGATCTTAATAGTTCTCATCACAAGAAAAAAATTTGTAACTCTGTATGGTGATGGACATTAAACTTATTATAGTGATCATTTCAATAATATATACAAATATCAAATCATTATGTTGTAGACCTGAAATTAATGTTATAGCTCAATTAAAAAAAAAAAAAAGACTCTAATATGAAAGAAAAGACCAAAATAAACCAAAGTGGGGAAAGGAGTTCAGAGGAAACAAAGCAGGGAGAAGAAGAAATTTTAAAATAATTACCAGCTTTAGAGAAATAAGAAAAGGTAGTGCATACGTCTTTGCCTCTTTTTTTTTTAAGTAATCTCTGTGACCAACAGGGGGCTCAAACCCACAACCCTGAGATCAAGAGTCGCATGCTCCACCAACTGAGCCAGCCAGGCAGCCCCTTTTTTTGCCTCTTTTAATAAGAATAAGATTCTTAGAGCAATAAAAAACCATAGGAGGAGGGAGTGGCAGGACTCTTCCTACTTGAAAACTATGACATCAAAAAAAAAAAAAAAAATCAGCAAAAGATTTCGTTTTTAGGGGAAAGGAGAACAACAAAAGAGAATATATACAAAAATTAGATCAATCAGATCAATATAGAGAAAAATTAGAAAAATATCCAAGAAATAGAAATTCTAGAATGTGAGAACACAGAAAGAAGAAGAAAATTACTACTAAAAGAAGAACATTTCACAAAACTGATGTGTGTTCAGTATATGAAAATTCATCATGGTTTCTGCATTTTCCATATGCATATTATACTTCAAAAATAAAGTTTAGGGAAAAAATAAACTTTAGGGAAGGTGGGTAGGGGGATGGGTAAAATAGGTGATGGTGATTAAAGAGTACACTTATCATGATGAGCACTCAGTAATGTGTAGAATTGTTGAATCACTAGATTATACACCTGAAACTAATATAATACTGTATGTTAACTGTACTGGAATTAACATAAAAAAATTTAAAAATGAGGGCGCGTGGGTGGCTCAGTCGTTAAGCGTCTGCCTTCGGCTCAGGTCATGATCCCAGGGTCCTGGGATCGAGTCCCACATCGGGCTCCCTGCTCGGCAGGAAGCCTGCTTCTCCCTCTCCCACTCCCCCTGCTTGTGTTCCTGCTCTCGCTGTCTCTCTGTCAAATAAATAAATAAAATCTTTAAAAAAAAAAAAAAATTAAAAAATGAAGTTTAGGGGCACTTGAGTGGCTCAGTCGGTTAAGTGTCCAACTCACGGTTTCGGCTCCAGCTGTAATCTCAGGGTCATGGGACTGAGCCCTGTGTGGGGCTCCATGCTCGCCATGGAGTTGCTGGAGATACTCTCCCTCGCCCTCCCCTTCTGCCCCTCCCCACTGCTTGTGCTTGCTCTCTCTCTCTCTCAAATAAATAAATAAAATCCTTTAAAAAAAATTAAGTTTAGAAGTGAGCAACAAATCCTTTTTAAAAGGTTTTCAAAATCAGATGCTATAAGCATAAGCTATAGTACAGAGAAAGTAACACATACCTGAGTTCAAATCTCTCAATAGCTGTATAACATCTGGCAAGTTACTAACCTCAGAGTACTTACTTAACAAGCTTACATAATAGAACAAAAGTGGGAATGCTAGCAAGAGTGAACACCTAAGTGCTAAGCTTCCATTTACAAAAAGGCAGAATTTAACACTTACCCAAAGGAAGGCAGGACTCTGCGGGGCTGATCTCGGGTTACTGTCACTCTGATCTTTGGATAGTCACTTATTCCATTAGGAGATTTATTACCTATTTTAAAAAATGCATTTGTAATTGTAAAAAAAAAACAGAAAAACCCCCAAACCTGTGAACAGTCTGCATTAGAAAATCTGTGAACAGTCTACGCTGTAGAACTAAATATCTTATTCTTTCAAATGCTATTACTATACAGAGATCCAGAACAAACTGTAAAAGCTGAAGAAAAAGCAATAGTGCTTAATTTGTCTTTGATCTCAGAGAGACAATAAAAGTTCACAGGTAAGCTTTTCTAGTTCCACTTGCTGGAACCATCAAGAAGCATGAAGAACTCAATGATACAAACTCCATGTAATCTAATCCAATTGAGTTGTTCGAATCATTTCTTTTTCCCAAGAAAACAGAAGGTTTTTTAAAATGAAAACCTACTATATGTTACTATTTCACTGGAAGCTTCCAACACTTATGAGATGGTTACTATACTTCGAAAAAGGGTAACCAAACTTTCATCAGCCACATTTACTGCTGAAGCTACAGCACAACTGTGGAGCCCCTGAAGACTCCAAAATGTAAAGAGATCTAAAACTGAAAGTTTTTTCACAAGTCTGTAGCAGCAAAACTTAAACTGACCTGAATTCCTTTGTTTGCAAAACCTGATTTGAACCAATGTTCAATTCTAATGGGATTTTTAAAACAATATTCAAAAAAGACAATATATCTAAGATATGAAAAATTCTAAATTCCCCAGCACATCTTCAAGGGTTTCAGATAAGAGACTGTAGACTCCTTTATACAAGAAACCTGCCCCAGGAATACCTGTGCTTCTCTGACAAGGCTACACAAACACACAGAAATATAGTGCTGATACCTCAGGCACAAGACAGTACCATCCCTTCCATGTGTCCATTTTAATGATAAATAGTTTTTAACATTTACATATTCAAACAGTATGAATAGATTATAAAATCTAATTTGTACTAACTTTTAAAATGAAATGAAAGACTCCAAAAAAATATCATCTTTGTTCCAGGTCCTCTGGAATTAGATTCCCAGACTCAGGGGTATGCATTTACTCCCCTTTGCTCTTCTCTGCCACCGGAGAGACTTTACTTAAAAAGCTTGAGAAGGAAACTTACTACTGTAAGGTAGTATCATTTCCTTATCACTTTATCATTTATCATTTCCTTAGTTTCATTTATTTCCTTAGTTTCTTTTATCATTTCCTTAGTTTCTTCCACTTTTGACTTCAGAACCCACAATTTTTCTAAAAGCTTTTATCCCTTTCTTTCAAACTTTATAGGCCTGTGTGACAGATATCACAGTCATTTTCAGGAGTCTGGATTCTTCCTAGTTTTCCCCATGACAGACTTTTATACAGTTATGTACAATAATTACAATTCAATTTTGGGCTCCAAGAACGACATGGAGGTTCCTAATGCATAAAACTATGAGAACTGGAAACCTAAAGTTGCTCCCCAATCAGATGATGTCCCTTAAAGACAGGGTTTTATTATTTTATTATTTGTTTTGTATTTTGTTATGAAAGGTTTTATTTATTATTTTGTCCTTTTGTTATCCTTGATAACACATGCCTGACACAGAGTAAGCTCTCAGGAAATGTTATTTGTTTTCTTAATGAATGAACTCTGAACTAAGTCACATTAAGGACACTGATAATACAAACAGAAAACACAAAAAATAAATTCAATGACAATTCTAAAAGAAAACTACTTAATAATTTTTAGAAGGTAGAGAGAATATGTCTGTGTTCTCATCCCAACCCAACTCAGTATTTGTTTTCCTTTCATATTCTCAAAACTCAGAAAAAAGAGGCCAAAAGAGGTACAGGAAAGCAGAAAGACTTTTGACCACCTCACCCAGTTTCAGCATGTTGTTCCAGGATCCAGAACCTGTCAGTTCACAAGATGAAGAGTTCGAAAATACCTTAAAATCAAATAGAATCACCTCTGTAGTATCTCAATTTTAGAATTTAAATAAGTTTTTAATATAAAAAAATCACTCTATTGGTGATTATTTCACTAGCTCACAGAAGAGACATCATCAGTAAGACCAAAAGTTTAACTGGTGAAGATTCACAAAATTATATATAAAATAACTATTTCAGGTTCTTTACATATACTTAAACAAGAAAAGCAGATGCACTAGTAATTGGACTCTTTATAAATATTTTTTTAATGTGTAATTTCTTAATCTTTAACTTCTTGGCCTTTATATCAAGGCTAATAAAGACATCAACATTTCTGGAAAGAAGTCATTCCACTCAATTCCTAAAAAGAATATTTCTAAAATTTAACTTTAATGAATAAGTACAAAGATCAGTAGCCCCAATGGAACCCTATCCCCACTGACCTCTCCTGAAGGGGCCACATTCCGTGTTCCATTACAAGCAGAAGTTACCATGGGTTTTGTGGTCAGCTGGAATGGGAATCCAAATAAGCTGGCAGCATTGTAGAGACTGGTTTTGACTTGGTGAATGAAATAATCTAGACAATATAATATAGATTACATATACATATAAGTAGAGAATAATAAACTTCTAGCAAAAAAATAAGATTATATTTTAGAAAAGGCCTCTCTCAATCTCTATTAGAAGTCCTATTTTCAATCACTGAGATAAGTAGGTATCCATAAAAGTAACTTTCCTCCTATCTGAATAACTAGAATTCCAGTATTGTGATTCTGGGTTTTGGGGTTGTTTTGTTTTGTTTTAGGTAGGCTCCATGCCCAACGTGGGGCTTGAACTTACAACCCTGAGATCAAGAGTCACATGCAGGACACCTGGGTGGCTCAGTCAGTTAAGCGTCCAACTCCTGACTTCAGCTCAGGTCATAATCTCATGGTTGTGAGATCAAGCCCCACATTGAGCTCCATGCTGGTTGTGGAGCCTGCTTAAGATTCTCTCTCTCCCTCTGCCCCTCTCACCCCGCCCCCTCATGCACACTTTCTCTCTCTCTCTCAAAAAAAAGAAAAAAAGAAAGAAAAAGAGTCACATGCTCTACCAACAAAGCTAGCCAGGCGCTCCTGTTTTTGTTTGTTTGGTTGGATGGTTGGTATTTTTAAGTAAGCTCTAGGCCCAGTGTGGGGTGTGAAGTCAGGACCCCAAGTTCAAGAGTCGCATGCCCCACCAGGCACCCTGTGATTTTTGTTTTTTAACAAGGTTATCTCTTCTGGGATGCTACAAAAACATGAAATCATCACTTCAGCAAATCACATACTGATTCATAAATAAATGCCCTGAAATGACAACTTTTAAGCAATGAGTTCTTCAGAATATATAAAATAAATAAACCAGAGAGATAGGGGCATAACTTAACCTGCAGCACGTAGACACTAAGTATGGCAGAATCTTACAGGAAGCACTATAATTTACTCACCGGTTTGTCCTTACTTCCTGGGCAGGTAACAATATGCTCCTAAATAACTATTTACTAAGTGCCTATTATACACTGGCTACTCAAGGGTAGAATTAGCAAAGCATAAAACATGCAGCTCTTATACATCTATGATGAAATAAGGCTATCCCTCTACTGAGATGTGTTAGATCTGATGCACCCCTCCCTGCCACCAAAAAATAAAGATTACAAAATAAGTAAGTAAATAAATAAGAGGGAGGGGTAGATTTCAGTGCTTGCCACACTTCCTCCTTTTATGACAGTACTCCTTTCTCATTTCCTACACTACTGACTGGTTCTCTACAATTTCCTTTCTATTTCCCAATTAAGGGTATTTTAAAGCACTAGTTTGAGAGAAAGAGACCATCATTTTACTCACATTGTGCTTTAGAGAAAAAAAAGCCTGAAATTGAAATGGTGGCTTCAAAACAACAAGCACTCCAGAACATATAAGATATAAAACAGAAATAGAAAAATAGGGGAATAACTTAAACAGGGAGGATGTGATAGCTAAGTAAAGCAGAATGCAATTTGAAGTAATTTGTATCTAGAGAATAGGTAAAAGTATCAAAGTTTGCAAATTACTTGTTTCTCATTTTAAGACTTAGAGAATTCCTGGTTATCCCTCTAGTAATGTTGGGGGATATCACTTATATTCTGCTGTACTTTCTTAAGTGGAAGAATATAAGCTTTAGAGATTGGTGCTTAATCCAGAGCCTGTAATCCAGACCCCAGGGGGCACAGGGTATTCCTAATAACTAACAGAGTTAAATAGTGGATGCTAAAAAGTATTGGAATACTTATTTTCCTACAGATTTGTAAAAATCTGAGTATTCCTCGAGATTATGCCAAAAAGATCTCAATAACTCAAAAAAGAAGGAGGAGGAAGAAGAAGAGGAGGGGCTAAGGGGGAGTCGGGGGGGCCTGTTTCATCTGTAAAATGGGGAAAAGACCACCTTACTTTCCTCACAATAGACTAAGTTAGATCTCTTAAAATTCCTTTCATCTCTAAGATCATGTGTCTGTGATTCTAAGGTCTTCTTTTTCCTTTTACCCTTTTTTTTTTTTCCTCTCAAAAGCAAACAAGAGAGTCGTATTGTCCAACATAGTTGCCGGTGGCCACATGTAGTCACCTAAGTTTATATTTAATTAAAATTAAATTCAGGTCCTCAGTCACACTGACCCCATTTCAAGTGCTCAATAGGCATCATCACGGAGAGGCCTATCGGATGCATTCCTGTAGACCTTTACAAACTCTGCCAATAAGTATTACACCTGCTACCTGCTGCTTCCCCCTTGGCTTAGGTTCCTTTCTATAGTAGCCATTCAGAAAATTATAATACGTATTTCATGGAAATCATGGAGGGAGGGGTCTTTAACATGGAAGAAAGTCCATGAAATAGATGTTTACCATAATTATTTCAGGAAACTTCTGTAATACCACCCTCAAAGTTCTTTTTGGTTTTTTGTTCTGACTGAAGGATAGTTGACACACAATGCTACATGAGTTTCAGATGTACCACTGTCAAAGGTCTTTAGCGCACTGTTATTTATTTACATTTTTGTTTAAAATTGATTCATATTTTTTGCTAAATAAATGTATTTGAAAGGTAACTTTGGGGCACCTGGGTGATTCAGTTGGTTAAGCGACTGCCTTCGGCTCAGGTCATGATCCTGGAGTCCCGGGATCGAGTCTCGCATCGGGCTCCCTGCTCGGCGGGGAGTCTGCTTCTCCCTCTGACCCTCCCCCCTCTCATGTGCTCTCTCTCTCTCACTCTCTCAAATAAATGAATAAATAAAATCTTTAAGAAAAAAGAAAGGTAACTTTATATCACTACTATAAATGTAAAGAAACATTATTTGCCTTATAAAGAAATGAAATGTAACAATGTAAGTTCTAGCTGGGCCTGTTAAAAGAAGGGAGAGGGCGCCTGGGTGGCTCAGTTGGTTAAGCGACTGCTTTCGGCTCAGGTCATGATCCTGGAGTCCCTGGATCGAGTCCTGCATCGGGCTCCCTGCTCGGCAGGGAGCCTGCTTCTCCCTCTGACCCTCCCCCCTCTCATGTGCTCTCTGTCTCTCTCATTCTCTCTGTCTCAAATAAATAAATAAAATCTTTAAAAAAAAAAAAAAAGAAGGGAGAGTCGGGGCGCCTGGGTGACTCAGTCGGTTAAGCGTCTGCCTTCAGCTCAGGGCATGATCCCAGCATACTGGGATCGAGCCCCACATCGGGCTCCGTGCTCAGCAGGGAGCCTGCTTCTCCCTCTCCCTCTGCCTGCCTATTTGCCTATTTGTGATCTCTCTCTCTCTGTCAAATAAATAAATAAAATCTTAAAAAAAAAAAAGCGGAGTCACATGTAGTAGATAAGTATTAAAAACATACTAGCATTAAATCAAGATTTTCTGCTTGAAATAATCAGAAAATTAAAAACAAATGAAAAGGATATAACTTTTTTCTACATAATTCACATACTACTTAATGCTATGAAATGTTGTATCCCCTAAAATCATTTCCTGAACTGATATCTATCCTGTGCTTTGGGAAATACTGTCCTAATGAATTTAGTATAAATCTGGCATTCAAAGTCCTCTTAATGTGATACACCTCTCCCTAGCCAACTTTTCCCCTGAGTTCTATTCAGTTTCCTGAATTGCACAACTCTCCCATAACTGTTCCCTCTGCCTAGAATGCTTTCCCTTCCTATTGCTCTGTTGATATCCCACCCATCCTTTAAGATCCATCTCACATACTCACTCTTTCATCAAATATTTACTGAGACTTTTAATCAGCTGAAAATTGGACAGTATTTTGTAACTATCTTTCTTATTTCATTTATCACATCCCTACCGACATTAGTAATTATTTATATGCTTGTCTTATACCCTCAATGATACAATCATATATCTACACAATTAAGGTCCCTAAAAACAGAGACCCTGTCTTACTCATTTTTTCTTGTTCCTTTAGAACCTAACACATTGCTTAGCAGTAAGACATGCTCAATAAGTACTCATCGAATTTAAATGAAATCTTAACAGGCATGTCTACTCTTAACTACCACATCTGGAGGTAGATCGAAATGCACATTCATTTTTGAGACAAAGGAAATACTATTATAGCACTCCACTGTGCCTTTTTCCTTTAATCTAGTTTTGTTCTCTTCTATCAAGCTATGTCGAGCCCTCTGGATACAGAAAAATAAACAATTTGGGGCAACACATTAGATTCATTCACTCAGCTATGTGAACTAGATGACTTAGTTTGAAGTAGTTTTTTACAATGTTTTCTCCTCAAAAATAAAAAACACCTTTTCTTTATAGAAGATTGAAAATTTTAAAATACATATTCAACATACAGCCTTATTTATCTGGAAAGATAGTCAAGTCCCGGTTAAAGGTGGTTACCTCAGAAAAGATAACTGAGTAGAAAAGGGACAGGAAAGAGACTTACTTTTCACTGCACATACTTTTTACCTTTTGAATTTTGTTCCATACATATACTTTTCCTATTTAAAAAAATGTAATTTAAAAAATTATCATATTCAATACCTAATCTTGGTCTTTTAGCTGGGATTTCATCAGCGTCCACTGTAGAAAACAAAGTGCTAAAAAAAGAAAGAGAGAGAGAAAAAAATATATATATATATATATTTACATATACACACATCCATTTCTGTAAGTAAACCTACTATGCATACAACACACCCTCTTCATCCACTTTGTCAAAAAAATGAGATTCAACTGATGCTTGCAAAGAAAACACTCCTCTATAGTAGGCCTTTACCATTTGAGGTCTTAACACTATTGCTTAAACTATTTCAAAGGGACTCAAAACTCCCTATCAAATGATAATCTGTACTCTGGCTAAAGTACAAACTTGAAACTGGCCAGAAATTACTTGGCTAGTAAATGAACATAAGTAAGAGCCTAGGACTAGTATTTCCTTTTTCTCTCCAGAAATGATTTTATTATTTTTATTATTTTTTTTAAGATTTTATTTATTTGACAGAGAGAGAGAGACAGCTAGAGAGGGAACACAAGCAGGGGGAGTGGGAGAGGGAGAAGCAGGCTTCCCGCTGAGCCAGGAGCCTGATGCAGGATTCGATCCCAGGACCCTGGGATCATGACCTGAGCCAAAGGCAGATGCTTAACGACTGAGCCACCCAGGCACCCCTCTCCAGAAATGATTTTAAAACAAATAATTTCATTTTGAAAGATGACATCTCCCCCGCCCCTGCAAGGAAAGCCATCTACTTCACTAGAAGTAGACAATATAAGAAGCCTTAAAATATAATTCTTAGCCAGAAAAGTTGTTCTATTTAACTGCACTTCTATCATGGAAACTAAATTACAGTGGTAATAAAAAACTGGGGAATTTGGGAAAGTTTTTGGACCTATACCTCAAGAATGTTAAAGGCTTGGGCGCCTGGGTGGCTCAGTTGGATGAGCAACTGCCTTCGGCCCAGGTCATGATCCTGGAGTCCCAGGATCGAGTCCCGCATCGGGCTCCCTGCTCAGCGGGGAGTCTGCTTCTCCCTCTGACCCTCCTCCCTCTCATGCTCTCTGTCTCTCATTCTCTCTCTCTCAAATAAAAAAAAAAAATCTTTAAAAAAAGAATGTTAGGGCGCCTGGGTGGCTCAGTCAGTTAAGCGACTGCCTTCGGCTCAGGTCATGATCCTGGAGTCCCAGGATCGAGTCCCGCATCGGGCTCCCTGCTCGGCGGGGAGCCTGCTTCTCCCTCTCCCACTCCCCGTTTGTGTTCCCTCTCTCGCTGTGTCTTTCTCTGTCAAATAAATAAATAAATAAATAAATCTTTAAAAAAAAAAAAAAAAGAATGTTAAAGGCTTATGATATACTATTAGTCATCTTTTTAATGATAATTATGATTGATCAGTTTTACCAAAAATAATGAACAGAATAAATCCCAGGAGAATACCATTCAGTTCATAACTTTAAAGTCCCAGTAAGATCTCCTGGCTTCATTTTGACTGAAAAATGGCTTACATTGTGAAGAACTGGTTTAGATTAAGGATATGTGGTGAAGAACAGGGTTTTCATCTCCAAATCATTGTTCCATCTATTTGAAAGCAGGGATTCACAGCGAAAAGAAAGGATGGAGAGGGGGAATTAACATTCTCTCCTTCAATAAATATGCACCAAGTGTCTATCATGCACCAGCCTCGGCACAAGGCCCTTGGGGTAGAATAAACAAATACTATCCTTATATATATTAAGCATCATTTTAGGCACTTTACAACATGTTCTCAAATGATCCTCACATCAACTTCACAAAAAGGTAGAAAAGAATAGGTTGAAACCTTGGGCTCTCTAGAACACATGATGGAATTTAGCCAACAGCCAACATCATCAATGGCCTGCATTCTCAGACTCATGTATTAAATCATCTTGTTCTCTCAAGCTCCCAAGAAACCACTCTTCAACAATCTTGAGGCTTAATTTTAAAAAAAATGAAATTAACACTTGATCACTAAAAGTTGATGATGGGGTATATAGAATTGGTACGGTATTTTATTCTCTAGATTAATTCTCAAGCAAGGTGGTATGAAATGAGACAAACCAACTTTCAGGTTTCCCAAAATTTTACCTGAATTTTAGAGTACAAACTAGTGATCTTTTTAAAGGAATCAAACACCTAATTTTTCCCCCTCATACGCTAACTCTAAAGCACAGTACCACCCCCCCCCTCCCCCGCAAAACACACACACACACAGTTTGACAGCTGTTTCAGAACAAAACAGCTGCTGTTTCTTGGTGCTAAGAGAACAATTCTTGCAGTCAAAACGGCTTTGGGCAAGCTATGAATCTCACTTCCCTTAGCTGCACTTACTGCCTACAGATGACACTTGGGAGTGTGCTTCGTTAACAGTGAACCACAACACAGACAGTATTCCTTCAATTTTTAGTTTTCAACCTAAGAGTAGCAAGATACGATACAGCCCCATCTGACAGCAACCAGCTTGGGCTCTGACAAGAACATGAAAGATCCTAACCATCGCGGGCCACTCCAAAGACAACTAGCTCGTTCCATCATCAGGAGCGCATCCGCACAGCGTGGAAGGAGCGATTACGTCACCAGGACACCCGCGACTCGCACCTCCACCGCCTTGGCCCGGCCAGCTGTTTCGGCCGAGCAGGGCCTGCCTGGCTGGATCAGCGCTCTCCCCGCCGAGCCCCGGGTAGGGGAGGAGGTACAGCCAGGCTGGCGCTCGGCCCCCTCTCCTCTCACCTGTTCGAGCGCCGCCTCTTCAGGAGGGCCCGGGTAGGGGGCACCGGCCGGTCACAGAAACGGAAAATGGTGCCGAGAATCCTAACCAGCCATTTGTACATACCAGGCCCAAGCAGCAGCGGCGGCCGACACACCCCGAGACGCAAACCCCAGAGCTGTCGCCGCCGCTGCCGCCTTCGCCGCCTCGGCCACCACCGCCAAGGCTCAGTCGCCGACTTGTGACGCTATCGGAGGGCCCACAGATAAAACGTCCTGAGGGTTATAGGAGGCCCCCCCGCCCAACCGCACCACCACTCCTGACGTCACCTCCTCCCGCCCGACCGGAAAGCATCTTCGTCCTCAATCTGCGCACGCGCAGCTTCGCCCCCACCTTCTCCTCCCGAACCTAGCAACCGGAATGAGTACGGGACGGTTCCAGTCCAATCGCTGACGAGATCGGAAGGGATGTGGGCGGGGTTTTCCCTGCGGCGGAGCCAGTCGCGAGACGGCCCGCGGGACAAGGCCCTCAGGCCACACGTGAGGCTTCTCCACCCCGGAGGGAGGGAGCGCTCCGGAGGCCTGAAATACAGTAGTTGGTCAGTAAATGTTTGTTGAGGGCACAAAATAAAGGTAGTTCACATCAGTTAACAAATGTTTACCCTACTAACTGCCCTTTAGTTTGCATATACCTTCTGTCCAGTACTTTACACACATTGTCACCTGCATTTCTCCCAGCACCCCCAGGCGATGGGGAGGAGTCTTGTGCCCATTTTTAATAAATAAGGAAATCAAACATAGAGCGATTAAGTAATTTGCCTAGAGTCACAAAGCTAACTAGTGGTGTAGCTGGATTGGAACCAGGATCTGAGAACCAGCGCCAGTCCCTGGCCCTTGATGTGAGTCTACTGGGAGAGACATGATTACAAATTACAAGATAATTATGTGCAAAATGCAGTAGGAGCCAGAGAAAGGAAAACCACCCCTTGGGGAGGGATAGAGAAGGGCAGAACTCAAAGAGGGCTTTCCTTAAGGGAGAGTGGTACCTGAGTCCTACTAGTACCTACTGGTCTTCCCCCCCACCTCCCCCGGCTGGCAAGGAGTGCTGATTAACTCTCCCTCTGTTATCTAGACGTCACACTTCTGGTTAATTATCAGTAAGAGGAAAAAGTCCCACCCTCTTTAGTGACAGAATATCCAGGCCCCTCTTCCAAACAGTCCTAGAATCCTTCCTTTCATGCCCCACAAATCCATCCCTGACTGCCACTTGACCCTTTTTATAATTCAGTTAATGCCAGACTTCCAGGCTTGCTTGAACTTTAACACAGGCACTCCCCATGACAGCCTCGTCTTTGCTCAATAAAGTGTTCTGGAATTCTGGTGCAAGTCACCACCTAGAGCTCCAGAACCACCAGCTACCCACCTGTGCCTATCACCACTCTGGAAGCAAATCCCAAGTTGGATGTGGGCCCCTCCCTTCATTCTCCAAATACAGCTAACACCAGACTATTATTCAAAGTTTGAGAATAGAATTGCAAAGACCAAAAGATTTTTTTTCTTGAGAAACTGTTTAATTTCCATCAACCTTATTCCACTTTGTTTGCCTTTGTGGAAGAGCAGCTTAAGACCATTCAGTGGTTGTTCCTACCCATTCAGGGGCCTGAGCAGTAGGACCTGCAGACTAGTGTTCGGTGGCAGGCTGAGTGCTCCAGTCTTCAGTAGGAAACTGCTGAATAGGCACCAAGGGCACCTGCATGCCTTCAGGCCAGTCTTTGACTTCAGATTGAGTAGCACTGAACTCAGGAGCTGGAGCAGTCCATTTGATAAGGGAGCAGAAGGCAAGCTGAAGACAAAGCATAAAGATCTGCAACCTCCCTCCCCCACCCCCACTCCCGGGTGGGACATGAGTGACATTCTTCCAGGAATCTCCCAACTATCTTAATGTTAATACTTTGCTAGAGGGGAAAACAACCTTAATTAGACAATGGCAAGGCCTCCAGTATCTTGTAGGTCAGTCCTCTTTAGCATATGAAAGTTCTTTTGAAACCTCCCTTTACCTGACGTCCCCCAACTCCCAAGTATATAATCACCACTCCTCAAACCTCCAGGGCAGCAGCTCTTTCTGCCCACAGGTTCAGACCCCGTTCTTTAATAAAACCACCGTTTTGCACCAAAGACATCTCAAGAATTCTTTCTTGGTCATCGGCTCCGGACCCCACCCCACCAAACCTCACCTATATTCCAAAACCACATCGCATTCACCCTGACATTCCTCCCAGGTCACAGCCTTTTCAGCAGCAGCCTGCTCTTCCCTTGCAAACTCTTCAGGATCTCTGTAAAGATCAGCGTAACCTCCCATGGGTGTTCATGGGAACTGGTGCCGCAGATGCACAGAACTTCCCGGGCTGGCATCCACCGCATCAGACCCGCTGAGTGAGCTCCCTTGTTGCAAGGGATGGTGATGTCCACATAGCGCAGAGGAGAGTCTATGCTACACGAGCAATGGTAGGCAGGTTAACGTAAGACGCCTCTGTGAGAGGCTGGTGATCAGCCCTGGGATCAGGAACCACCAAAAGTCTTGGCTCCCAGAAGCCTGCCTGGATCTGGTTCTTGAAGTTTCTGGGAGTGAAACAGCCAGCCATAGGAGTGGCTCCAGTAGCCCCAGCAAACTTCAGCACAGCTCGCTGGCCAGTATTCCTGGATGATAGGACTTTTTTTTTTAAGTGGGGGTTTTCCATGGCAACAATGGCAGAAGCTGCCCGCAGAAGCTTCTCCCAGGTTCTCTTCAGATTTATGATGTAGATGCCATTACTTTTTCTTTTGTAGATGGACTGTTCCATTTGGAAGTCAAGGTTGGTGCCACCTAAGTGGATTCCTGCTGCAAGGAATTTGAAGACACCTTCCTCCTTCATTTGCAGGACATCAAGAGCTCCAGACATTGTAAAAGTTTCCCTTTAAGTTATGGTGGGAATGTAGAACAATGCCGCTGTGTGGACCCCTCCCCTAGTAGTGCGGAAAGCAAAGAGCAGTTGCTTTAGAAGTGGCTATTAAAAGGACTGCATCTGGGGCACCTGGGTGGCTCAGCAGGGCATTGGGCTCCCTGTTCGGCGGGAAGCCTGCTTCTCCCTCTCCCACTCCCCCTGCTTGCATTCCCTCTCTCGCTGTGTCTCTCTCTGTCAAATAAATAAATAAAATCTTAAAAAAAAAAAAAAAGGACTGCATCCGTAGTCTATTGCTCATTGCCTCCCAGAAGGACTTTCCTTCCTGCAAAGTCATCTCTCCACTGTCCTCAACATCTTTGACAAGGCACCAATAGCAGAGAATTTCTCTTCCACCTCTACCCCAACCTGTTTGAGGCTAGACTTCCAATTAACTTTTTTTTTTTTTTAAGACTTTATTTATTTATTTGACAGAGAGAGAGAGAGTACAAGCAGGGGGAGCGGCAGGCAGAGGGAGAGGGAGAAGTAGGCTCCCCGCTGAGCAGGGAGCCCTGATGTGAGGCCTGATCCCAGGACCTAGGATCATGACCTGAGCCGGAAGCAGACGTTTAACTGCTTAAGCCACCCAGGCACCTCCCCCCTCAATTAACATTTAAAAAGTCTACCACTGGCATTATTATGCAGAGCACTTTGGCTGTATCCCAACTGTCCATTCCACTATAAGAATTGGTCATTGCCTTCACCAAACCAAGAAGAACCCTCAAGTATTGATTGGGAAGGGATTTTCCAAACCAAGAGAGCAGTCTTTGTTCAAAACATTAAATGAGAAAACTGCAAACTGCTTTAGAATAGCAACTTATCCCAGGTTTTGGCCACCAAGATTTAAGAAATATTGGCAACAAGTCTCAGGCCACTCTAGTACAACACCACATTTTTTTTTCCTGCCTCATCAGTAGCACCTGCACATACACAAAATGAAATGTTACTCACCCTCCATGAAAAGTGGAGGGCTTTGGAATTGCCTCAGTCCAAATCCCTGAGCCTCAACAGCAAACAGTAACTCCCGAGTCAAGCGATTGCTAGCCACCACCCCCACCCACCGCCCCACCCCCCACCTCCACACACATACATCCCCTTTTTGTCCTCTAATGTTTCTGGTTGCCCTCTGAAAGGAAGAAAGGAAGGAGACTCAGCCTTACAAGTTTCTCCTGCCTGGGGTTTTGCCAGTTGGTGCCCCCGCTGCCCTGTCGTCCACCGTAGAGGCATAGGCCAATGCCTGTCCACTGGTCAAGGAGTGTGATTATCCCCACCACTGCGGCAGCCATTCCTGGACCTGAGAGCTCTTCACCAGAGGGCTAGAGAAAAACAAAAACAAAACAAAACAAAACAAAACAAAACAGGGGCACCTGGGTGGCTCAGTCGGTTAAGCGTCTGCCTTCGGCTCAGGTCATGATCCCAGGGTCCTGGGATCGAGCCCCACGTCGGGCTCCCCGCTCAGCGGGAGGCCTGCTTCTCCCTCTCCCGCCCCCCCCTGCTTGTGTTCCTGCTCTCGCTATCTCTCTCTCTCTCTGTCAAATAAATAAAATCTTTAAAACAAACAAACAAACAAAAAAACCCAAAGCCATATGGAGGAACAAAGACATTGAGGTTTCTTCCTTGGTTTGGGTAACTTGCACCCTTGTACTGCTGGAGGGGCACCTCCTCATTGTATAAGTTTTCATTAGGGGATCCTCAACGGTTGCCCAGTTTTCTGAAAAGATCCTCTTCCTCTTCCTCCTTTCCTTCCTGCTGAGATCCTCTCCAAGCCTTTCCAAGCCCCATCCCTAATTTTCCTCAAAACCTACCTCCGGTCCACAGAACAATGAAGACCCAGCCAGCCCTCCAATTCATTGTTCAGTCTTGCACATTTTCCCTTTACCAGCACTCAGAGTGTTAAAAGATTTCTTGTTAGTTTTGGTTTTGCTGACCCCTGCCAGAGTTCTGGGCTGTTTGATGGAAGTGAGTAGGAGCCCAAATGTGAGATATTGTTGGTTTGGGCCTAATGTGCCTAATACCCAACATAATTCACCACCCTGAAGATTAATTTCCTGACGGGGACCAACTCTGGTATCAAGAAAAACATATCCTCCTAATAATGTGACTTTGATCTTATTCAATCTAATCTGGCCTTATTATCCAAAAGCAAGTAGAGTTCCTTGTCCTAGATTTTATTACAAAAGTTGCTCACAGGCTTGGCCTGCTTCGTGGAGAAGTAGCACCTGCCCCTACCTGAGCCTCTTTCCTAATCTGTAAAATAGAGGTAATCAAACCGGCTTCTCAGATCTGTGGACCAATGAAATGTGCTTATGTATGTGATGGACCGACTTCAGTGCCGAGCATGGCCGAGTGCCTAATGTTTCTCTTCCCTTTTCTTTAGTTATCTAATAAGCCAATTTACTTGTCACTTCTGCATCCTGCATTTTCCTACATTTTCCACAGATCTGCTCTTTCCCCTCTCCAAACCCATCAGAACTACTGTCATTCAGACCCTGATCATTTCTCAGGCCTTTGCAAAGCCACCTCTTCTTGTGCTCTGTCCCTCTTGTGTCTATTTGCAGGGTGATCTCTCTTTTGTTGTCTTTTGTTGTTGTTATTTTGTTGTCTTTGTGGTTGTTGTTAAGGAAGGCAAATTTATATTGTTGTTCTTATTTATCAAGGAAAATAAATTTATAAATTAAATTTGCGGTTTTCTGTTACTAAATCACTAAAAGTAGTTGGGTTGATTTTCATCAAATTCCAGATGTTTGTTTGGAGTAATCTGACTTCAACTATGGAGCAACCCTGATACTTAGTTTGGAGGGCCCTAAGGAGAACCTCAAAAAGAAAGGAATCTCTGGGAGGACCTGAAACTGCTCCCAGTTTCCCAGCCAGAAGGGGAGGATGACTCTAGGCAAGAAAGACCCTGCTGAGTTAGCATGAATCCCTCAAATGGTTCATGATGGTTCCAAATGAGGACCCAAGGCAGATGTCACAAGGGTACACCTTCCAAATTACAGGGGTGGATTTTTCCAGAGTTGCTTCTCACCCAGACAACCCTGTGGGCCTGCTCTGTGTGTATAACTGTCTAATGAAGGTGCAAGATTCTTGTGATCAATCCTTGGAAAGCCAGTTAAAAATAAAAACTGAAATCTGGTTCTAATAATAATATTTTATTTAATTTTTTAAAAGATTTTATTTATTTATTTGACAGAGAGAGACATAGTGAGAGAGGAAACACAAGCAGGGGGAGTGGGAGAGGGAGAAGCACGCTTCCCATGGAGCAGGGAGCCCGATGTGGGGCTTGATCCCAGGACCCTGGGATCATGACCTGAGCCGAAGGCAGACGCTTAACGACTGAGCCACTCAGGTGCCCCTAATAATAATATTTTAAAACAGCAGTTTAAAATCCAAATAAATCTAAACTACATGGTACCAATGGACATTAAATACTGGACATTACCCCTAATTTTAAAAATTTTTTAAATGAACTTTAATTTTTTTTTAAAGATTTTATTTATTTATTTGAGAAAGAGAGACAGAGGGAGAGAGAGAAAACTCAAGCAGGGGGAGCAGCAGGGAGAGGGAGAAGCAGACTCCCCGCTGAGCAGGGAGCCCAACGCGTGGCTCCATCCCGGGACCCTGGGATCATGACCTGAGCCCAAGGCAGACACTTAACTGACTGAGTCACCCAGGCGCCCCTTTAATGAATTTTTAATTAATAAAAGCATTTTGCCTCTGTCTTGCCAATGTGCATACAGGCCTTGCTAGAGCCCTTTATCCTTGAAAGGCTCTGAGCAGCACTTTGCAAAGAAGCAGTTACTTGAAAGCACTGGACTTGCATTTATTTTGTTTGATACATTGTTTGTAAGGAAGTCATGGTTTCTAAAGCAAAGTAGCTCTATTCCATGAAAAATACTTCTTAGGCCAGAAAAGAAAAGTAGTACGCAGGTGTTTTCCTTCTTGTTTTGTAATAGACTACCAAAAAATTATTCACATAATAATGTTAATAAGCTAACCTAAATGTATTATTCTCTATATATTTATATTGTTTCTTACATTTGTTATATATTGTTATGGCATATATTATTTCTTATATTTATTTGTATTATGACATAATAGTAATATATTAACATATAAACAAGTGAACAAGAAGAAAACTTAGGTTCTCACTGCCTTGAAGATAAAACCCAATGTCCTAAGCATGGCATACAAAGTTCTTCATAGCCTGTCTTCAAGTTACTTTATCATTTCCCTATGCATACATCCAAATTGGCAATCCATACTTCTTTTAGGACTCCAATTTTGTTGTCTCTGCCTGGACTGCCTTTCCTCCACCTTCTTCATCTCATGAACTCCTACCTAGTCTTTAGAACCCATCTCAGAAAGGACCTCCTGTGTGAGCCTTTTCCCTTGGCTCTTCCCTGTGCAATTCTAGCATCTTACTGTTTCCTCCTCAGTTCTATGGAGTATGTATCCATAGCTCTATATTAATATTGTTATTATTAATATGCCTGTCTTCTTGAGAGAAGGAGCCATGCCCCATTTTTCTTTATTATTTTTTTAAACGGAAGCTTGAGAAATGTTCAATAAACGAATGAAGAAATTAAACAAATATACAGATGAGGGGAAAGTTGCCCTGATCTCCTTGTAGAAAATGAATCAAGGAAACAGACTTATTTTTCCAAACGTATACAGCTAGTGAGAGATTGTGGGGTCACTGATGCAGATGAGAAGGCATTATAGTGAGTCATATAGCAGCTCAGAGCCCTAGACTAGGGTGAGAGAGGACATAGGTCACCTTTCCTGACTGTTGAGGCCAATGAGAGCTATAAAACCACCTCCCCTCAGTTCCAGTACACTTCTATACCTGTTTTTCCTGTCCACACATTTGGAAGCTTGCCTGCCCCTTTCTATTCTGCTCTCTGTAGCAAGTGATTTCTAGGTTAAAAAAAAAAAAAAAAAGCCAGTGCATAATACTAAGTTGGAAATGGGGCAAATTGTGTTATTCTTTTTTTTTTTTTTAAGATTTTATTTATTTATTTGACAGAGAGAGACACAGCGAGAGAGGGAACACAAGCAGCGGGAGTGGGAGAGGGAGAAGCAGGCTTCCTGCGGAGCAGGGAGCCCGATGCGGGGCTCGATCCCAGGACCCTGGGATCATGACCTGAGCCGAAGGCAGACGCTTAACGACTGAGCCACCCAGGCGCCCCAAATTGTGTTATTCTTGAATTGTGATTATTTATCAGGGTCATCGTATTGAGAAAATTGACCATTATTCACTCTTGACCAGCTGATGAGAAATGAAGAAATGGTTTTCCTCAGAATACCTTGGACTAAATGTTAACACTCAAATAGTTATGAGTTGGCCCATCTTTTGGAATTTTTAAAAACTTTTATTTTGAAATAATTATAGGTTCACAGGAAGCTGCAAAAATAGTACAGGGATGTGTCATGTATCCTCACCCAGTTTCCCCAATTGTAACATCTTACATAACTAGAATGCAGAAAATTGATATTGGTACAATCTACAGGTCAAATTTAGATTTTACCAGTTTCATATGCACTTATTTGTGTGTGCGTGTAGTCCTGTGCAGTCTTATCAGCTGTGTAGATTGCCACGACCAGCCCACAAGCGAGAGACAGAACTAATTCATCTCTCAAAGATTCCCTGTGCACCTGTTCTGCAGTTCTCCCCTCCTTTCCTCTCCCCCATTCTTTGGAGTGCTTTATGTTTTTTCATATTTGATATTTATTTTTTTTCAAATTTGATATTTCTTACTAATTCTCTTTCTTTGAGAGGATGGGTTCTCCCATTGATTCTTGTGCTGTTTCCAATGCTGGAAGTAGAAAAAAGCACACAGCTAGGAAGTTATAGGGGACCTTCTGTGCCTACCAGCAGGAAAATCATTAACATGAACACAAAGAGACCTCCCAAGGGAAATGATTCTTATTCCTATAATTGGCTCGTTTCCAGGAAAATGTACATTGGCTCTGTCTAGATAAAGGCTTGGCATGGTACAAAAACTGATAGGAGCTCAACAAATATTTAACAGACAAGCACAGTGATCCAACAGTGAGCAATGCATTCCATAACCAGTTCCTAAGAGAATGTAGAACAATTCTCCATTTGTTCTGGAGGGTAGTTGCTTCAAATCAGCAAAGCTTACAGCAAATGGAAAAATAAAAAAGCTAGCAGGTCACCTATTTGTTTTTCCCTGTTTATGTATCCTTAATTTATTTCTCTAGCAGGAGACAAAAGACAAAAATAGACTATAGAACTGACTGAAGTCGTTCACCTGAAACATCACTGCTGTCAGGTGCTCTCCATTCCTAAAATCCACCTGATCCCTCTTCTCAGCCTGGTTCAGCCTGCCTCCTGACAGGAGGGAAAGGTGTGGACTGTGTAGCCACGTAGGTAATATAGTTACCAAGTGCTCAGTGAGCTTACCTTGATAGCAGGCACAGTGCTAAGAACTTTACTTATAATAGTTCATTTAATCCAGAAAACAACCCTGTGAGATAGGTGGTTTTGTTTTCTTCATTTTACAGTTGAGAAAAGTAAGAGTTCGAGAATAGAAATTTTTTAAGATTTTACTTATTTATTTGACAGAGAGAAAGAGAGAGGGAGCAAGCACAAGCAGGGTTGGAATGGCAGGCAGGGGAGAAGCAGGTTCCTTGCCGAGCAGGGAGCCTGCCCCGGGACTCCATCCCAGGACCCTGGGATCATGACCTAGCCGAAGGCAGACACTTAACCGACTGAGCCACCCAGGCGCCCCACGGAAATGTTTTGCTTAAAGCCACACAACTAGCGAGGAAGACGTGGGATGTGAACTGCTGCTAGGGAGTCCTGGCATTCATCAGGTCTGAGGGATGACACAGAATCTACACACAACACTTTGAAAAGCCCCCGAGGGTAAATCTGATGTACTGACTCTTTGGGAAGCGTTGCTGGAATCTACTTCCTGCAAGGAATGCCTTGCTATTCGAATGGAGTACAGACCCGGAGAATTGATAAACTTACATGAAAGATGCTGTTGCTTCATAAATGCCTATTTCAGGTAGACAATGCTGAACGACTAGTGGCTTTTGCCCTGATGCTCTGTCTTAAGTTGTTCGTGTCTTTATTTATAAATTTATGTTTCAGCTCATCAAACTCTCACCAGCCTGAGTAAATACTATTAGCACTTTCCACCAGAGGGAATTAAGTATCTTATAGC
Organism: Neomonachus schauinslandi; assembly: GCF_002201575.2. Classification (NCBI taxonomy): domain Eukaryota; kingdom Metazoa; phylum Chordata; class Mammalia; order Carnivora; family Phocidae; genus Neomonachus; species Neomonachus schauinslandi. The sequence continues at coordinate 79,523,456 of NC_058403.1, forward strand.
TGTGGGAGCACAAGTTAAGTTACTTACAATACTGAGGTGGATGGATTCTGACATAGCTCTCTTTTTAAAGCTTTTGCATTTACTTTTCTTTTAAAAAGGAGGAGGAGAGGGAGAGGGAGAGATAAGTACTCTGGATAGGAAGAAATAAAAATATGTATAATGCCATAAAAATTTCCTTTAATCTGAAGTATATTTGGACAAATACAGGTATATGATTAGGCTTAATGAAATGTTCTTAGCAAAGTCTAAAGACTGCCGTATGAGGCATGAGTGTGTGAATTAACATAAAAAGTAGTTTTGTGTTCACAGGCCAACAGAATACTCATTGCATTTGTTTCATTCACAAGAACAAGGAGGCAAATATCTCAAATCACACTCGATTTCAACATACCACGCCAAACGACTAATAAACCGCCCACAAAGAATGAAACTATTTTGAACTCGTCATTCTGCAAATACACATTATGATATTAAGATATGCATAAAAATTTTAAAAAGATATGCATAAAATTGTGTCAGGCAGAAATGTCCCAACCTTCCGTTGAAAAGAGGAGGAGTCAAATATCCTGAAAGGGTTGGGACCTGCCTGCAGTCCCTCGGGAACTTCCTGTTGTCGCCACACCTCTGAATTAGTTATCTGAGTGCTCTCTGAGCAAAGCCCTCAGTGAAACTCTAAGGCTCTGCCCAGGAAACCAGTCTTGTTGTGAATGTGATACACTCTCCAGTTTCCATATGCTGAGATTATACTTCTTCATCAGTTTGATGTGCTTGGTCAAATCAGGTAAGTCATTTATTGAATGGTTTTCTTAATTATTTAAAAAACATTATTAGTAGTATTGTCACTTTGCATTTCATTAGCCCAGTTCCTTCAATGGACTTTTTTAAGTTTTATTTTATCACTTTTAAGGAAATAAGATATGTGTTAAATGAACTTTCTAATCCTGAAAAAAATTTTTTCTCAGTAATAAAAGAGATTATTGTTCCTTTCAATTAACTTGTTCTTCTGATGTACAAAAAATAAATGTGCTGAGAAATCTAAAAGTTATTTTCTTTCATAGTTAAGTTTTCTGTGCCTTTCCACCTCTATGAAATAAGATCATTTATTTTCTGGAGATTTTAAGTTTTATTTTATTATAATATCTAATATATAGAGGATAGGTTTTTATAAGCTTTCATACATTGACAGTTTATTTCAGTTATCTTTTAGGAAAACATGACTTTATGTAAACCTCTTGGAATGGTGCTTGGCATATTGATAACTTAAAAATTATTAATCATAATGAATATAAATTAAAACAGTAAGGTACAGGGTCACCTGGCTGGCTCAGTCAAAAGAGCATTCAACTCTTGATCTCAGGGTCATGAGCTTGAGCCCCACATTGAGTGTAGAGACTACTAAGTGAGTGAATGAATGAATGAATGAATAAATAAATAAATAAAAATAAATAAATCAGTAATGTACATAGCAGGGTAACAAAAATAAAATGAAATGCTTTTTTTTTAAAAGAAACTCAGCCTTCTTAGGAATCCAGTTCTTTTTTATAATGATAGTTTAGTCTTGTGAAATTTTACCATAGTTTATGGTAATAAAAATCGGTACAATTTTCTTAAGGGAAATATGTTACGTATAGTATCCATAAAAATGTTCATGCCCTTTGAACTAGTAAAACCACTGCTGAGAATTTATTCTAAGGAAATAACTTTTAAAAGGGAAAAAAACTCATAAGAAGATGATTCTAACCATGTTACTTACAATAACTTGAAACTAGATTCAGCAGAAATGTTTCTACGTACAGGAATGGATAAAGTCCAACATAACAAACTTTTTGAAAAATGCAGCCTTTAGAATAATTCTGAAGCTACGTAGAATTGTGCAAACATGTTTATAAAATGTCAAGTAGACAAAACAGAATTCAAATTTGTAGATAAACTAAGATTACAACTGTGTTAAAATCATGTGTCCATGCCTGTAAATAAGGTTTAGAAAGGAAATGGAAAAGTTAAAATAGTTGTACTAGGATTTCAGGCTTATATAAATAAATTTTTCTTAATTTGTGCTTTTGAAGTTGATTTAACAGTAAGTTACAATTATACTAATGATAGTATTTTTCACTGAGAAGTCAACATTTTAAAGTGTGTGTTAATTATAATTTTTAAATTTAAAAAATGAACATAAATTTAGAGATAGTTTTAGGAGAGTGGGGTTAATCCTGACACAAAAACCTGATGCTGATTTGTGGGTACTTTTCTTCCAGTCTCGCATTGTATATCTCTGTATACAAAGTTGGAACTTAATTTTTTGGTGACCTGCCTTTTTACTTAACATTACCTCATCAGTAAAGTCTTATTTTAAATGATTCTAGAAGACTGACTGCTGAATTACAGAATCTAAGCAGAGACACACCACAACAAACTTCTGTACCTAGAAGGAAAAAACTAATTATAGCTGTAAGCTATATTTAGACTTCTCAGTATCTTGCAACTTCCATGGGAGAGGGTATTGAATAAAATGCATCTGATAGTAGAAATTATTAATCATAAATACAATGACTTTCTGCTTTTCCCTTCTTTGGCTTGCTGTCCAAAAACCAACAAGTATTAAGATGTGATTCGGAAATGCAGAGGATACCGGTCATTCACTATTGGAGATCTTTGTTCTGTTCTAACCTTTGTGAAATCATGATGGGAATGTTTGCCATAATTTTACCAGTGAACAAAGCAATGGCTAGCAAGCTCTAGTGTGCACTAGAATCACCTAGAGACTTGTTTAAAATGCAGACCATCCCCAAAGATACAAACTCAATGGATCTGGGGTGAGATCCTGGAATCGGCATTTCTAACAAAACCTCTGGTTTTTGCAGCTGGAGGTGATCCAAAGAACAAATGCTGATAACTATTGTTCTAAATTAAGGCTGTGGTCATAAATATATTTTAAAGTTACTCTTCTATCAATACTTTGGCTTATGGAAACCTGTGTAAAACTACATAGATATTTGCCTAGAGAAAGTAGCTTAGTGCCCAAAACAGAGAATTATTTCCTCGAATATTTGAAGGCCTCCCGAGATAATTTATAACTCCGTGGTGTGTGTGTGTGTGTGTGACAGACTTACCCTTCTCTGACAGGGAGACAAAGGTGAGAGGTGGTAGAGTATGAATGTGCATATTTATGCACATGATTAAGAGATGAGAATGAGGAAATATAGTATCTCATTTGTTTTCTCAGTTGTATCCTAGAAGTTATGCTCGTGGTTAAAAGCAGAAATGTCCAACCAGGATGGCATATGCTTCTTGCCCATATGCTTCTTGCCTGTATTTGTTGGGGTTTTAAAAAAGAAATGAGATACTCCACCAGGTTTGGCCCTAGCCAACTGGGAATGTTTCAGTCTGCGAGCAAGAATGTCCTGTCCCCTTCAAGGTGCTTCAGGCTAGATCAAGAATCAAAATGACAGGGGCGCCTGGGTGGCTCAGTTGGTTGGGCGGCTGCCTTCGGCTCAGGTCCTGGAGTCCCTGGATCGAGTCCCGCATCGGGCTCCCTGCTCGGCAGGGAGTCTGTTTCTCCCTCTGACCCTCCCCCCCCTCTCTCAAATAAATAAATAAAATCTTAAAAAAAAAAAAAAGAATCAAAATGACATAAGACAGATTAACAGTAGAAAATCAAATTTAATTTAGTACCTATGGGGAGTCCACGGAAATTCCAAGGGACAGTCAGGCAAAATGAGGTATATATGTCATTCTGAATTAAGGAGAAGTAGGTAGAGGTCTGGGACTTCAAAGGGAAGGAATGAATTCACAGGAAAATGAAAAAGAATTAAGTGTTTGGTAAATGTGTTTGCTGGGCCACTCAGAAACAATGGGACATAGAGACTTTGATCAAAGAGGCCTTACTAGGTTCCTCTCTGTCTACCACACCTAATTCATAACAGTGTAGTTATCTATGGTGATAGCTCTCCTCCTGGAGCTGGTCCTCTATCTAAATTCTTTTTCGGCTGTTGAGGGCGAGGTAAAGAGCTTTTCTTGAATCTCCTGGGTTTTGATTGCCATTTATTTATTTATGTATTTATTTATTTATAAGAGAGTGAGATGGTTGGGGAGACGCACAGGGAGATGTAGAGAGAGAGAATCTTAAGCAGGCTCCATGCCCAGTGTGGAGCCTGATGTGGGGCTCAATCTCACAACCCTGAGATCATGACCTGAGCTGAAATCAAGAGTCAGATGCTTACCCCACTGACCCACCCAGGTGCCCCACTGATTGCTTTTAATTCAAAATAATCTTCATGCCAAAGTGGCCTATTTGGGGGCAGCCTGCCCTTGACCCCTACCCTTCACCATCTGGTTCAGAACAGATTTCTAATGCCAAATTCAGTGTGGTTCCTCTGCATTAAAAAATATGTGAACTGAGTTACTTTCCAGATTTAAAAAATTTAATAGAATTTCATAGTAGGAAAATGTCACTTCCCCCTTCTACCTCTTTTTAAAAATAGGAGTCCGGGTGCCTGGGTAGCTTAGTCATTAAGCATCTGCTTTTGGCTCAGGTCATGGTCCCAAGGTCCTGGGATCAAGTTCCACATCGGGCTCCCTGCTCCGCGGGAAGCCTGCTTCTCTCTCTCCCTCTCCCTCTGCTTGTGTTCCTTCTCTCGCTGTGTCTCTCTCTGTCAAATAAATAAAATCTTTAAAAAAAAATAGGAGTCCAGCTCATATTCTTTGTTTGTTTGTTTGTTTGTTTGTTTGTTTTCTCCACAGCAGTTTCTGGCCTAAAGGGATTTTTATTTCTGGGACTTTTGGAAATTACTTCAGAACAGTGTTTTCACGCAAGCATAAAAATGTGCTCTAGTGTGGGTTACAGGAAACATCCTGACTTCACCAACTAACACGTGGTGAGCTGTGTCTCAGACACTGACTAGTATCCGTAGCCCAGAATGTGTAATCCTTGACAATGTAGCCCTTAATCTTGGTATCACTAAATACTTTCGGGAAACATCAAGTCGGCATACCTGTCCGTGGGACCTCTCTTCTAAAGAAGTTATTAACACCTGTGTCATGTTTGGGGGTGGGAGAAACGATAGCTTGACACACCTTAAAACCCAAAACTTGAAATAAAAGAAGTGTGAGTCAGGGCCATCCTTGTTTTACTTCCTGACTGAATACCATGCATCAAGATTAAATTAAACCCTGTCACTTGGGCTTGCTAGTGGACTACACTTCACCAACCATAAGTCTAAGAGAAACTGATACTTTCGTTTTTAATCAGTTGACTCAGCCACATTGAGAGACTGAATATGAACCTACCTGTACTTACTGATTCTCAGAGAATCTCAGAACTTTCTCTCCCGCTGCCCTCACTCACAATTGCTTTATCAGTGGGTTATTTCTGTCCATAATTCTATCTTCTCTTTTCACTGACACCTCTTTGGATATGAATGAGGAGCCTCTTTTTTTTTTTTTTAAAGATTTTATTTATTTATTTGACAGAGAGAGACACAGCGAGAGAGGGAACACAAGCAGGGGGAGTGGGAGAGGGAGAAGCAGACCTCCCGCCGAGCAGGGAGCCCGATGCGGGGCTCGATCCCAGGACCCTGGGATCATGACCTGAGCCGAAGGCAGACGCTTAACGACTGAGCCACCCAGGCGCCCGAGGAGCCTCTTTTTGTAGAAGCTTTCCCCCAGTCAGAAATGTGGGAAATGAAATCAGTTCCCAAAGCACGTAGAAGCTAAAAGGCTAGAACTGTGTGTGCCCCCAAGACCGCTTGGGCGGCTTTGTTTCGCTTCAGGGCTGTAGGTCTTGTGACAATAAAGCAAAAGTATCCCTTGGAAGTCTCATCAGAAAGGGAGTGGGGTGGTCAGTGATCAGTCTGAGGGAATCACGCTTTTCTCTCCAGCTGGGACTCAGCTGAAACATGTCAATCTAGGGAAACAGAGGTCTATCTGTTTTCTCTGTTGTATCCTAAGTAAATATAGCCAGTGGTTAAAAGATTGGAGGTGTCCTTGCAATCAAGAGGGCATTTTGTCTATCCAGCACAGTTTTCTTTTTTTTTTTTTTTTTTTCTAAGATTTTATTTATTTATTTGAGAGAGAGAGACTGAGAGAGAGAGAGCATGAAAGGGGGGAGGGTCGGAGGGGAAGCAGACTCCCCGCCGAGCAGGGAGCCTGATGCGGGACTCGATCCAGGGACTCCAGGATCATGACCTGAGCCGAAGGCAGCCGCTCAACCAACTGAGCCACCCAGGCACCCCAGCACAGTTTTCTCTGGCAAAGATAAAACAAGCTAACAGCTGTTAAGTAGTTCCTAAGCCTGAGAATAAGAGTAGTTTATTTTTGCAGGAATAGGTACAAACCCTCCCCACAACAGACTAACTGAAGTGGGGGCTTTATTCAGAGGTCCATCACTCAGTCCTCAAGGGGTAAGAAAAAATGGAAAACTGGGGGCTTCTTTTGATGTTGACAGAAAAAGTGAAACTTCTGCCCATTTACCCCCAAAAGACTTTTCATCTTTTCACTCTGGTCTTTCCATGAGAGTTTGAAATTATAGGAACCATTTCCTAAAACAGTTGTATTGCAATATAATTCATACATACAATTCTCCCCTTTAAACTGTTACTCAGTGGTTTTTAGTATATTCACAGATATGTGCAACAATCACCAGTCAATTTTAGAACATTTTCATGACCTCAGAAAGGAACCTGGCACCCTTTAGCTACTGTACCCTATTTCCCCAACTACCTCCTTCCCCCAGCCCTTAGCAACCACTGATCTACTTTCTGTTTCTATAGATTCCCCTACTCTGGACATTTCATATGAATGGAGTAATATGATTTATGGTCTTTTGTGACTAGCTTCTTCATTTATCATAATGCTTTCAAGAGTCATCCTTATTATAGCATACGGAAGCATGTTTGTTAACCAAAGGGTATTTAATTAGCCAAAAATTCCTGCTTAACATAAAGGTGACAAAACACCTAGTTGGTCAACATTTTATTTTATTTTATTTGTTTGTTTATTATTTTAAAGATTTTATTTTTAAGTAATCTCTGCACCCAACGTGGGGGCTCGAACTCACAACCCTGAGACCAAAATTTTCATGCTCTACCAATGGAGCCAGCCAGGTGCCCCTGGTCGACATTTTAAGATTCCAAGAGTAATGTATGGTTATTTTCAGATCTTTTAATTAAAATTAAAAGAAATTTTAATTTCTTGCTATATTAATTTTTTTAGATTTGGGTTGTCTTTGGTTAGTAAGACTGCCCTGGAAATTTATTTTCCTAAATTAGGTGCCTCACGTCCTTTCAAATCAGCTAGCTTGGGCAGATCTTAGAATTTTGTGTCCAAAAGGAATGCAAGAGATTAGCTAAATCTCTAAGGAATGAGGAACCAATCTGTCAATATGAGGACAAGGATGGCCCAAAGAGGTTATTTGTTTTACTGGTTAATGACAGCGCCAGAACCAAACCCAGTTCTCTGGCCAGGGAGAAGCACTCTCCCCCTGTATACTGGCTAATATGCTTCCCTTTTCCTTCCAAAATCCTTCCAAAGTGATGGAAGGAAAGTAGCTAGTATTTATTGAGCACTTGCTTTATATCAGATCCCATGCTAAGCAATTTACTTATTTTACTTGACCTTCATAACAACCCTATGAGATCAGTACTTCGTCAGGGCGCACGAATTTCCTGTCCCCTTCAAGCCAGACCAGGAATCAAATGAGCATGAGACAGATTAACATCAGAAAATCAAATTTAATTTAGTACCTATGGGGAATCCACACAGACATGGAAATTCCAAAGGACAGTCAGGCAAAATGAGATATATATGTCATTCTGAATAAAGGAGAAGTAGGTAGAGGTCTGGGACTTCAAAGGGAAGGAATAAATTCACAGGAAAATGAAAAAGAATTAAGTAACACATTGGTAAATGTGTTTGCTGGGCCACTCAGAAACAATGGGACATAGAGACTTTGATCAAAGAGGCCTTACTAGGTTCCTCTCTGTCTACCACACCTAATTCATAACAGTGTAGTTATTTATGGTGATAGCTCTCCTCCTGGAGCTGGTCCTCTATCTAAATTCTTTTTAGGCTGTTGAGGGGGAGGTAAAGGCTTTTCATGAATCCACTGGGTTTTGATTGCTTTTTAATTCAAAATAATCTTCATGTCAAGTAGTCCATGTTAGAGTGGACTGCCCTTGGCCTCTACAAATATTAACCCAACTCATCATCCACATATCAACAATTACTAATTTTTTAGCATTTACTATGCACCACCTAGTACTTTAGATACTTCATACACATTATCTCTAATTATCACCACAATCCTGATAGCAGAGCTGGGATTAGGGTAAGGTCAGTGAAGCACTGACCAGGTGCAAAATTTAAGGGGGTAAGGGAGACCATAACTCAATAATCAAGATAAATTACATTTATGATTTTAATGCAATAAAAATAGTTTTCATGGGGGGCCTGAGTGGCTCAGCCATCTGCCTCCGGCTCAGGTCATGATCCCAGGGTCCTGGGATCAAGCCCCGCATCGGGCTCCCTGCTCAGCGGGAAGCCTGCTTCTCCCTCTCCCACTCCCCCTGCTTGTGTTCCCTCTCTCCCTGCCTCTCTCTCTGTCAAATAAATAAAATCTTTTAAAAAAGAAAATATTTTTCATGATATTTTAATGCAGTATGTAAATGATATTTTAATGTTTAAGTAATATTTTCCTGCAAATAATATGTATATCATTAATAATGCATTCTCACAGTACATAATAAATGATAGGCATAAGTGACATTTTTAGGCATAAAATGATATTTTGATATTTGATATTTTGATAGGTAAGTGATATCTTTGAAAATGAAAATCAATGCAAATAAGTCAGTGATGAAAAAAATATCAGGGGCACCTGGGTGGCTCCGTAGGGTAAGCGTCTGATTCTTGGTTTTGGCTCAGGTCATGATCTCAGGGTTGTGAGTTTGAGGCCTGCATCAGGCTCCACAATCAGCAGGGATTCTGCTTGGGATTCTTTCTTTCCCTCTGCCCTTCCCCCCACTTACGTGCACGCGCTCTCTCTCTCTCTCAAATAGATAAATAAATCTTTTTGTTATACGCAAACAGTGAATCATAGAACACTACATCAAAAAAAAGAAAAAGAAAAAATAATCTAAATTTTACGTAAAGACAGACTATTATTTGTTTTACAACTCTGTGTTATTATATATATAGGAGAAGTCATTTCCAGTCAGCCCGCTGTCCCTGGGTCCATGCCATCTTCATTTCCTTGCTAGGTGATTTGTTTTATGAGCATTGACAGTGGTGTCTGAACAGACTGAATAGCAAAGGGCTATATCTGTGGTCATGGTTTTTGACTATCGAGCTTTTATCAACTTTTCCCCACTTGGTTCAAAATCTGGGAGGATACTTTGGTAAGTAAATATGTAGTTGCTGTTTGTTGTTGTTTTTTTCCTCTTGCCTCAGGCTCTATATGGCTCTGCAGAGCACTGCCTGACAGATTGGCATGACCATGATCATTTTACACATGTGAAACTGAGGCCCAGAGAGGTTAGGTAATTAATTACCAAGGATCACGTAGCTAGGAGGCAATGGAGTTGACCTGACTCTGAAATCCGTGCTCCAAAATCATGTTGTATTTTGTTTAGGACATTAGACCGAGGTTGGCAAACTTTTTCTGTCAAGAGCCAGATAATAAATATTTTCAGCTTTGTGGGCCATTGGTCATTTTACAACTGCTCAACTCGGCCTTATAACAGGAAAGCAGCCATAGATAATACATAAATGGTCATGGCCATACTTGGCCCATGGGTGACCATGCGTTAGACCAGAACAAAATACCTCGGGGACAACTATGTTATCTCTGAAAATGTTCTATCCAGATTTCTTTGACATCTTACTCTACTCTGCTCTCATCTCAGCCTGTTCTCCATCGGAGTCTGAATTCCTCATTGGATGGGAGACATCACCCATTCAGTTGTAATTTTCCAATCGTTCGTTAACACTAACTGGCATTTCAGAGTAATTGAATTTCAAAGTAGACTGAAGAGGAAAGACCATGTTTTTCTGCTTCAAATAAACTCTAATAATAGAAGAGGTTAAGCTTTAGAATCCAGTTTAACATGTTCTGTGGTTACTTGGTTAAAGGCTCTGTTAATACTACTTCCAAGTAAATTTGACTTTGTAACAAAACAACACAATAAGCAGAAAGAGGTTTGCTTTCTGAAGGCGTACAAGTAGTTAATTATTTTAGAAATATAAACTAGAAATTAAATATAAATATAGAGAACTATATTTATGAGGGTGAAGCAATTTAACAGATTTGCTATTCACAGGTATCTAGTCCTTGCCTCCAAATTGCCGGCCTGCCCTCCAAATTGCCTGAGAATTTGGGGTCCAACAAGACACGGTCCAGCTCTATGTGCTGGGGCATAATACTGGACAAAAAACAAGACAACACTTGCCCTCAAGGAGCTTAAACTAACTTGTAACATGGTCCAAACGGAGATAAATTTAATATTTTCTTTTAAAATGTTATTAATTCTGAGGGGAGAAGAATGAATAGCCTCAGGTAGTTTTAAGCAGAGAACATCAGAAATGGAATGCAGAACCCATTTTTGTTTGCACATTATTTTGCAGGCCTCATTACCCACAGACATATTTTTACACAATTTAGTCATAATGCATGTGCCATTTCATACTCCATTTATTTCATAAACATTATATCATTATATCATATACCACTTGTGGCATCCAGATGGATCATTCTGAATGGCTGAATAATGTGATACTTGCTTATTCACGAAACACTTATTGATGTCAGCTCTAAGCCAGGCTCTGTTGTTGGCACTGGGTATATAACAATAAACAGATCAGTTATTTTGGAGCATGGACACCGGAGGGAAAGTTATTTCAGAACAAGAAAAGAATGCTTCAGGTGTGTGGTAGGAAAAAAGCAAGTAGCATAGAAGGGTCAAAGTTCTCTAGAATGGGATTCAATAGAAGAAGAAAGTAGAATAATACCTATAAATCCTGGGGGCAAGAATATTGTTTGAAGCCAGGTCATCATTTAGGCCTAGGAATTCTTTATGGATATGAATGAACTTAGGAGCTGTATTATCCATTAGCCCTTCTTGAAAAGACAGCAAGAGCTCTCACCCAGGGGTGAATGCAGAAGCCTAGGAAAAGGATTCACTGGGAGCAATGATTGTATACATTATAGCACTAAAACTACATAACCGGGGAAATAATGAGAACTACGGTTCCAGAAGATAATTTTTATATACAGCCCATTCTCGTTATTCATGGTAGTTAATGTGCCATAAAGGACCGGCAAACACTGAATTAGCAAAGACTGAACCATTGCTCCTTGGGGCAATACAGGGTTAGGTTCCTGCAAGCCTTTGGTTACAACATTTTTGCTGACCAATCAATACATAATCTTATTTTATGTATGTTTCTGTTTAAAGACACTTTATTTAGGGTGCCTGGGTGGCTCCGTCAGTTGAGCGTCTGACTCTTGATTTTGGCTCAGGTCATGATCTCAGGGTGGTGAGATTGAGCCCCACATTGGGCTCCACACTCAGCAGGGAGTCTGCTTGAGAGTCCCCTGCCCCCTGCACTCTTGCTCTTTAAAATAAATAAATAAATAAATCTTTAAAAAAATTTAAAAATAAAGACATTTTATTTAATATATATTGTTTACTCATAACACTGAACTCATGGCCAACAGCACTATAACTCATGCCTGAGTGAAGCTTATCTGAGATACACATTTTCTCTGTAAGGTACTTCACAGCACTTCAGGATTGTGCTTGGGGACCACATAAAAGGGTGAAATCACCAAGAAAAAGTACAAGAAGCAAAACACTTGGCAGTAAATAGACTGGGAAAAGGACATTGGTTATGGAAGCTGAAACAAGAAGGCAGAGTGTCACCATGTTTGACCTTATTTGAGAGTGGGCATGTGGGGCAACCCAATCTTTTTGTCATTCTGCACATGTCCATGGATGACAGCAAAAGCACCCCAAGTATTGATTTGGGGGGTTTACAAATAAATTTTAGTGAGTAGGTGAATTCATAAATACGAAATCCACAAATAATGGGGATTGACTGTATTTTGACAATAGGAACAAAAAGGGTACATTTGTGTGAGTGTGTGTGTATGTTCTGAAGGAGGGGTCAGGGAGGGTATGAAAGACAATGTGTGTTAGAACAGATACAATAAATACAACAGAAACTCTCTGTTTCTGTTGATGCATCAGTACATAGAGGCTTAAATATTGTTTATTTTTTAAACTAAAAAAGGAATCACTAGGTGTACTAAAAATAATTTTGTAACTAACGAAAATCAGGAGATAGACATTGGGTCAGGGAGGAGAAGTACTGGGTGTGCTGATGCCCTCATCATTTATAAGGGAGGATCGTTTGATACTGTCTCAAGTTACTAAAGCAAGGACTAGAGCCGAGAGGGGAAAGAACTGTTCTGGCAAAGGAAAGCAGTAGGAAGCATGGCAGAAGTTAGAAATGTGCTCCACGGCAGTCAGAAATGCACCTTCCAGACGCCCAAGAATCCTTGCCAGGGGTTCACCTTGGTGGATAAATCGAGTATTAGGTCCAAGTGGGTCAGCTCGGGTCCTCCCAGAAGCAGACACCAGCATGGGACGGGACACGCAAGAGATCTACCCAAGGAACTGCGCAGGAAGGAGAAAGGAGGTGGTGGCCGGCCGAGAGAGCCTGCACATCGTCAGGCACATCTGACATCCGGGAAAGGAGGCAAGGAAAGGTTGCGTAGGGAGCGCTGCGGTCCGGTTGTGAGACTGTTTCAGCCGCGCTGATGGGGTATCCCTGAGCCAAAGTGGCCTGTTCTGGGAGTCCCCCGTGAGGCAGGACGAGCCAGCCTGGTCTGGCTCAAACACCCCGCCGTGCTAGGTCACCAGCTGGGAGCAGCCTGGTGGGGGGGGGGGCGGGCGGGGAGCCACGGGTTCGTGTGAACACTGCGGAGTGGCTGGAGACGCAGGTGACTTCACCATACTCCCCGTGGCAGGTTCTCTTGAAGGCAGATCTGAGGGAGGCACGTCTGTGGCCTCCGCACCAATTATATCTCTTATGCCAATAAACGCGAACTCACCTGCTCTCAGATTGGGCCGTAAAATAAAACCCAGCTAGACGCTATATGAAAGACCCCTTAAAACAGAGGGATTCAAAGGGTAAAAAGGATAAAATCATGCTAGGTAAATGCTAACAAAAAGAAAGCCTAGTTATAATCGTTTGATGGGATTCAAGCAAAGAAAACACGTTAAAATGAAAAAGGGTATAATACCTGAAACATTAAGTCTAGGTAATACAAGTAAAAATGGATGAAATCAAAACTTAATAGTTTGGGAACTTGAATTTGTCCCTCAGTGTAATGTTATACTTTGCTAAAGGGATCTTCCATTCTTAGCATTTAGATACATGATTTCAAGCTGATGTAAGAGAAGAAGATTCTTGATTCCCAGGGGAAACTCCCTATTTAAATTCTTATTTTATACAATGTCTCCTTTACATGGCATATATCAAGGTTGCAGTTTCATACTTATTTGTGTGTTTTATTTCATTAATGCCTGACTCACACACTAAAATGCCACCTGATCCAGAACCTAAGGGAGGGTAGACTTATGGATGAATTGCACATTTCCTCTGAGGATGAGAGAGAATACATATAAAGCTGTTACAGTATTTTGTACTGAGAGAGAGGAACAAGGAAATTCATTTTTCATTCAGTACTTAACAATGGGCTTCTCCAGAGCCCAATGCAGTTATAAAAATAAGACATTAAAGGGGCACCTGGGTGGCTCAGTCGTTAAGCGTCTGCCTTCGGCTCAGGTCATGATCCCAGGGTCCTGGGATTGAGCCCCACATCGGGCTCCCTGCTCAGCGGGGGGTCTGCTTCTCTCTCTCCCACTCCCCCTGCTTGTGTTCCCTCTCTCACTGTGTCTCTCTGTCAAATAAATAAATAAAATCTTTAAAAAAAAAAGACATTAAAAATAGATAAGTCAGACTGGTTCTAGCAAATGAAAAATAAAAATCCACCTGTTCTGGGGGCGCCTAGGTGGCTCAGTCAGTTAATCGTTCAACTCTTGATCTCCACTCAGGTCCTGATCTCAGGCTTGGGAGTTCAAGCCCCACCTTGGGCTCTACGCTGAGCATGGAGCCTACTTTAAAAAAGTAAATAAAAATCCGCTTGTTCTGCCCTTCTTGCCTTTCAGTAACTGTCCATTGTAAGGGGTCTAGTAAAGACTCAGCAAGTCAAAGAGGTTGGTTGAGCCATTCCGTAGACATAGAAAGTGGCACATGTGCTGAAAATAGGTCTGGCCCAAACTTCATGACTCTAGTCTGAGCCTTCCAACGACCCAGATGTGTGACTTTTGACACACTGGCCTAATATGGCTCAAAATGAACAGACCTAGCAATTAAATAGTCCCCTCCTTTGGAAGGGGATCTCTACCTTCCCCAATATGGCCTCATTCCTAATTAATCTCCACAGCATTCCTCTCTCGGGCAGGTAGGTAAGTGAAAGATGACATAATTTCCCCAGGTTGCCCGGTGAGTCAGTTGCACAACCAGGAACAAAGCCCAGTTTTACTGGTGGCTAAGACCAAGAGGCTCAGCCCTACCTCGTGACACTTCCTCTTCAGTAAAATGACTAATTAAACAGTCAATTATTTGCTCTGGGTCTTGCTCTACAAACACCAGACAAGTTTCAGAGTCCACGTTCTCCAGGAGCATGCAATCTACAGGAAGAGAAAAATGGAAAAGGTCAAGAGATGGGGAAAATGGTTACATAGATGAGTAAGGTCTGCCATTTAATGCACAACATAGTGACTATAGTTAATTATACTGTACCGTATCCTTGAAATTTGCTAGGAGAGTAGATCTTAAATGTTCTCGCCACACACACAAAAACGTGTAACTATGTGAGATGATGGGTGTGTTAACCTTATTGTGGAGATCATTTTACGATATACACATATATTAAATCATCATGCTCTACCTTAAACCTACACAGTGTTGTCAATTATATCTCAATAAAGCTGGGGGAGAGGGGAGGACAGGCAGTTGTGAGCACGCCTCACTGTACACGCTAGAGCAAACGGAGGAATATGTGAGTATGGGGCTCAATTTTTAACCAGTTTTCTCTAGGGTGAGGAATTTCAAAAACCCCAATTTTTAACCTTCTGTTTGAGCTTCTTCTGTTCATTCTATTTGGAACTTCATTCATGGCTGAGTACCACAGCCTTTGCAAGAAGTTTCAAATAAAAGCATACATGAATGGACCCAGGTTCTTTTTTTAAAAAAGATTTATCTATTTATTTGAGAAAGAGAGCAAGCACAGAGGGCGGGGGCAGAGGGAGAGGGAGAGAGAGTCCCAAGCGGACTCTGTGCTGAGCACACAGCCTGACACAGGGCTTGATCTCACAACCCTGAGATCACAACCTGAGCAAAACCAAGAGTCAGATGCTTAAACAACTGGGCCATCCAGGGACCCTTGAATGGACCCAGGTTATTGAGAAAGGGTAGAGATGCCAGGATGAAGTCTGTTCCGAGGCTCAGAATGAGGGAAGAGTTATTCCTGGGTAGATTCACTGAGAATAAAGGCAAAGGGCAAATGGTTCTTAAATTTCTAGCGGAGGAAGATAGAACAGGTGTTTCCCAAGGCCGTCTAGTCTCCTGTTGACCAGTTGCAAGTCAATAGTCTTCCCCTTCTGTTCCCTCGCACAAAGAATGGTCGTCCGTAGGACTTTGCCCCCTCTCCTGAATGTCCTAAAGGACGATCTCCAGCTTGCACCTAGGGACTGATGGTTGCTTCACTTACCTCCAACTTGGCTCTTCTCTCTCAGCCAAATAGGATGTAGGAGAGTTGGTCATAACATAGTTTCAAATAATTTTTATAATTTAAAAAAAAAAAAAGTCTTCCCAAACATTATATTTTGGATCTGCATGCCAGTGTTGATCAGAGTTTTACTTTTAACTTTTGATTGCGGTTCTTTTTTTCTTTTTTTAAGATTTATTAATTTATTTGAGAGAGCGAGCAGACTAGCGAGAACTCGAGGGGGTGGAATGGGAGCAGAGGGAGAGGGAGAAGCAGACTCCCTGCCAAGCAGAAAGCCTAACTCAGGGCTCAGTCCCAGGCCCCCGGGATCACGACCCGAGCTGAAGGCAGGTGCTTAACGGACTGAGCCACCCAGGCGCCCTTTGATTGTGGTTCCTGATCAAGACCTTACCTAATGTTGCAGAAGTAACATCCTGTTTCAGTACCCAAGGACCCCAAAGCCCTCCTTTCCTAACCCCTCTTTCACCTTGCATCTTTTTTTTTTTTTTAAAGATTTTATTTATTTATTTGACAGAGAGAGACACAGCGAGAGAGGGAACACAAGCAAGGGGAGTGGGAAAGGGAGAAGCAGGTTTCCCGCGGAACAGGGAGCCTGACGCGGGGCTCGATCCCGAGACCCTGGGATCATGACCTGAGCCGAAGGCAGACGCTTAACGACTGAGCCACCCAGGCGCCCCTCACCTTGCATCTTGATCTTTAGTTTATTTCCAACTCCCTGTTCCCTTTCAAACAGAAGACTTCAGCATTCTTACCTATTTTCATTTTCTGATATCAGAGTTCACAACCTCACTCCCACTTTGCATCTCACGGATATGGCCCTGTCCCCTTTCTTTTTCATTTTATTTAAATTTTTTATTTGGAAATAATTTCAAACCTGCAGAAAAGCTACAAGAATTAAAAAAAAAAAAACTCAGAACACCAGTAACCCTTTACACGGATTCACCTTCTGTTAACATCTGGCTATATATGCTTTATCATTGGCTGTCTATCTCTCTGCCCCAATTTTTTTTTCTGAACCATTTGAGAACAAGTTGGCCATCTAGTTATAAATACTTAACTTGTATTTCCTAAGAATTAGGATTTTTGGGCACCTGGGTGGCTCAGTTGGTTAAGCGACTGCCTTCAGCTCAGGTCATGATCCTGAAGCCCTAGGATCCAGTCCTGCATCGGGCTCCCTGAAGGGAGTTTGCTTCTCCCTCTGCCCATCCCCCATCTCATGTGCTCTCTCTCTCATTCTCTCTCTCTCAAATAAATAAATCTTAAAAAAAAAAAAGAATTAGGATTTTCTCCTACATAACTACTGTATAGTTATCAACCTCAATTAATATAATGCTGATACCATACTTTTATCTAATTTAGTGTTCATATCCCAATTTTGTAAATTAATCCAATGATTTCTTTTCTTTCTTTTTTTAAGATTTTATTTATTTATTTGACAGAGCGAGACACAGCGAGAGAGGGAACACAAGCAGGGGGAGTGGGAGAGGGAAAAGCAGGCTTCCCACGGAGCAGGGAGCCTGATGCAGGGCTCGATCCCAGGACCCTGGGATCATGACCTGAGCCAAAGGCAGACGCTTAACGACTGAGCCACCCAGGCGCCCCTCCAATGATTTCTTGTATGAAATTTTTTTCTTCCATTACAGGATCCAATCTAAGACCAGATATTGCATTTGTTTATCCCATCTCTTCAATCTCCTTTAATCTAGAACATTTCCACAGCCTTTCTTTGTCCTTTATGACATTGATCTTTTTTAAGAATATGGGTCCCTTTTTATTTTTAATCTTTAAAAAATGTTTTTTCTTTGAGAATTTTTTTGGGGGGCACCTGGCTGGCTCAGTCAGTCGAGCATCTGACTCTTGGTTTTGGCTCAGGTCATGATATCAGGTCATGGCATTGAGCCCCACGTTGGGCTCCATGCTCAGCATGAAGTCTGCTTGAGAATCTTTCCCCCTCTGCTCCTCCTTCTGCTTGCACTCTCTCCCTCTCTCTCTCAAATAAATAAATAAAATCTTAAAAAAAAAAAAAGGCATTTTTTGAGTACCACAAGCCCCCTTCCCTGCCAGTGCCGGCCACAGTTACATCACACCCAAACCCTACAGGTGTTCTTTTTTTTTTTTTTAAGATTTTATTTATTTATTTGACAGAGAGAGAGATAGCAAGAGCAGAAACACAAGCAGGGGGAGTGGGAGAGGGAGAAGCAGGCTTCCTGCGGAGAAAGGAGCCGGATGCGGGGCTCGATCCCAGGACCCTGGGATCATGACCTGAGCCGAAGGCAGACGCTTAATGACTGAGCCACCCAGGCGCCCCCCCTACAGGTATTCTTTTTAAAAACAGATTATTCCTCATTTTGTGTTTGTGTGATTTTTACCCTGGGGTTAGGTTCAGGTTATGCATTCCCCTCTGGAATACTACAGCTTAAAGGCACATGTGTCTGTCTGCCCCTCGTGGGTAATGTTCAGTTTGATAACCTAGTCAAGGTGTTGTTCAATTTCTCCATTGTATAGTTATTACTTTCCCCCTACTTACTAATTAGCAGTCTGGGGGACAAAACTTAAGACCATATACATGTGCTCCTTCTCAAAATAAACCACCTCCTCAGTTTTAGCATCCACCAATTATTCCTACCTAACCAATCTTTATTAGGATGACTACAAAATGATGAGTTTCACCCCCAGCATTCACCCCACATTTACCAGTTGACATTCAGCACTATACTGCAAGAGTCCTCGTCTCGCTTCCATTGATTTGTTTCTTTGCTTGTCTATTTGTTATGGAATCATGGATCTCTAATTTTCTCCAAAGGTCCATAAATCATTACTGTCCTTAATTATTTAGTGCTCAAATATCCCAGATCTGGCCAGTGGAAGCCCTTTCAATCTCGCTTTCTATGTCCTTATGACACATTTTTATTTATTTATTAGATTTTATTTTTATTTATTTGTCGGGGAGAGACACAGAGAGAGAGAGAGTGCACACAAACGGGGAGTGGCAGGCAGAGGGAGAAGCAGGCTCCTTGCTGAGTAGGGGTCCTGGGATCATGACTTGAGCTGAAGGCAGACGCTTAACCAACTGAGCCAGCCAGGCGTCCCAAATTTTTAAATAGTCTCTTACTTTCTGCCATAACAAGATGCTCCAGCCTGATCTTTTGCTTCCACCCCATCCCCCAACTTTCTCCTAAGGCCATTCTTAGAGATTACAGAGCAGGAGGAATGCTTGAAGATGGTGCTTAAAGAATAAGGAGAGGGTTCAAGAAGGCACTGTGGTCCACTGTTTCAGATGTTACTGAAAGGCTCAGGACAGGGCACATCACCTTTTCCACTGTTGTCCCAGGCAGGTGCTCTAGAAAAGGAAAGATATGGTTGGACCATGCAGATGCAGTTACTGAGACCTCTACTATGTGCTGGGCACTGTGAGGGATACACAGATTAGAAGACACCCATTCCAAGGAGGTGGTCCAACAAAATAGACACACATGTCCATAAATACCCACAATACACCCCTGCAAGTGCTTTCATTTTGCTGTCAATAAGGTACATACAGGGGTTTTGGGAGTTCTGGGTTGAAAGACAGTATTTAAAGCTGGGAGAGTTGGAGTAGGTTTCATCGAGGTGACTTGGGTTAGATCTTGGAGGAGAGTAAGATTTGGAAAAATGGGGGCGCCTGGGTGGCTCAGTTGGTTAAGCGACTGCCTTCGGCTCAGGTCATGATCCTGGAGTCCCGGGATCGAGTCCCACGTCGGGCTCCCTGCTCGGCAGGGAGTCTGCTTCTCTCTCTGACCCTCCCCCCTCTCATGTTCTCTCTCTCTATCTCATTCTCTCTCTCAAATAAATAAATAAAATCTTTAAAAAAAAAAAAAGATTTGGAAAAATGGTTTTCCTGGTGAAAAAAAAAGTCACTGCTTAGTTATGCTGAATCAGGTATGACTTTGCAACTTCATTCAACTAGATCCAGTCTCCTGCTGGGTGCTGTGAAGCACAGAAAGAAGGCCAGTGAATGTAGGGCAGCACTCTTGCTTGACCCCCAACTAAGGAAAGAACCGTCATGATGCCATCTAATTTTTATTTTCAGACACAGATGAAACATGTCCTTCATTCACCAGACTGAGCTTTCACAGTGCAGTGGTTGGTACAGGACTAAATGTGAAGTTGATGCTCTACACAAGAAGAAACCGGACCTGTGCACAAGTCATCAACTCCACAGTTTTGGGGAACTTGAACGTGACCAAGAAAACCACCTTCATTATCCATGGATTCAGGCCTACAGGCTCCGTTCCAGTTTGGATGGAGGATTTAGTACAGGCTTTGCTCGATGTAGAAGACATGAATGTGGTTGTTGTTGATTGGAATCGAGGAGCTACAACTGTAATATACAACCATGCCTCTAGTAAGACCAGAAAAGTAGCAATAGTCTTGAAGGGATTTATCGACCAGATGTTGGTAAGAGAGAATTCTCTTATATGATTCAGAGCCAAATTAAAACTGGCCTGTTGTCTGGAGATTTAAAACCAAGAGATATCTTGGTTTTAAAAGATAAAAAGATAAAACCAAGAAGGACTATTTTGAAAACCCAACTAAGTCTCAGGGAAGGTAGAGAGCACAGCTGGAGGGAAGGCCCATAGCTATGGTTGTGCAAGTTGTGCACTGCACAGGGCACCCATCTAAGGGAGCACCAGTGTTATGGTACACATTGTAGATCTATATGTTTATTATGATGTTTTCCCAGTTAAGTGTCCTCAGGAAGGGACATCTTTTTCTAATTCACATAAAGGTGTCTTATGGGTAAGAGAGGTTCTGTCTGGGGGGTTTCTGGCTTCACTGTGTAGAGTTTCCTCATCTTCTCGAGCTATTCCCTTTCCTAGAAATGCCTAAAGTTTACCGACCCGATTATCCACAACCAAAACTGATACACGTGGTCTGATGAGAGATTTTTGTGTATGATTTATGTTTTTAGAAGACTCAAAAAGATTAAATAAACCTTAAATTTTATCTAGTGATCTATCTCATGAATTACCCCCTTTACAAAAATAACAAAAACAACCAAAAAAAGTGACTTTATATCAAAACTACCTCAGAGAGAATCAGGCCTGGTGGCCACTGTAGGCCAGGGACAACAGAATTTTCACAAAAGCTCCCCACTTAAGCCACAGCCCTGGGAGAGTGAATAATATTAACACGACTCACCACAGGCTGTCCCAGCTGACTGCAGTCAGTGTTGTCCCCAACCCCACTCCTTCCTTTCCTTTCCTTCCTTCTCTGTCTGTGGTGACTTCATTAACTGAGCCAGCATGAAGATAAAGGAGTTCACCAAAATGTTTCATTGCCCTTTTCCTCAACTGGGAGGGAATTAGAGATGTCCAAGCTTGATTTCTAGCAGAAGCATGGATGGAGACCATGGCATAAAGGTTAAGGCCCAGGCTTTGAGTTGAACAGACTGGTTTGACTCCTGCTCTGTCCCTCCCCACCTGCCTGATACTGGGCAGGTTACTTTGACTCTGGGCCTCAGTTTCCTCTTCTGTATAATCAAAAGAATGGTATTTACTTCGTGGGGTTGTTGTGACATTTAAGTGAGCTCATAGATGTAAGTTGCTTAGAAATGTTTCTCCCAAGAACTGTTTCTGAAGTCAAGTTGAGGAAATTTCTCTAAGTGTTGTCAACTCCTCGACCCCTCACAATTTATAATGATGGACCTCTTGAAATTCCAGGTACAAGGAGCTTCTCTTGACGACATTTATATGATTGGAGTAAGTCTAGGAGCCCACATAGCCGGGTTTGTTGGAAAGATGTACAATGGGCAGCTGGGGAGAATTACAGGTAAGGCTTCCTGTGAATGGGCACAGGTTAGTCAGCCTGGCTGGGATGTTCACTGAGGGAACATGGTGCAGGCAATCCACGTCCTTGGGCTCAAGGCGAGCTCTTCTAATTACTTAACCCCTCTGAGTGTGTGTCCTCTTGTGCAAAGGAGAGACCATGATAATACTGACCACAGGTTATTACTTAATAAAATACACTTTGTAAATGATATAAAATATATAATATAAAAATATATAAATAAAATTAAAAAATAATAAATTTAAAAATATATAATATAAAAATATATTTAATAAAAAACACTTTGTAAATTGTATATGCCATAGAAAAGATTGGTGGTAACTATTTCTCTTCTGGTGAGAAAATACAGCTGTGGCCTTTGGGGATTTGATCTGTGCCCTCCAAACAGATAGCCATCTTCCTTTCACTTAATCTAAGATAGCCTGAGCCACATACCTAATATGTTTCCATCCCCAGACACAGCTGGAGTCTCATGATAGAAAGATGAGATAGGAATTTTGATAGTGGGGTTTTACCCTCTGAATATCAGCTTTCAGGACCAAGCTGAATGAAAACTCAGAAATACAGCAGGTGAAACCCCAAACAAAGGCCCCCTTGCTGGGTTCTCTTGCCTACTGCTCAGGTAACTTTTCCACAGCCACAGAGGACAGGCTGAGGGAGGATTTCTGTTTCAAAGGCTCAAGGCTTGTCCCCCCCATTCATACCCTTCCCAGAATCCATCCTCGCACAGAGAGAGCTGTTTTCAATCTAGGGAATCTGGAGGGTAGAAGTGAACAGAGGAAGGAGAGATTCAAGCCAATTGTATTAGTGAGGTAAACTTTTAGCGTCACATCTCTGAATGTGCTACTTGACTGGTACCCTGAGCAGGTCATTCCCATGCTCGCTCTCTCACACACACGTCACTGGTGTCTCCTCTAGCCCGCTACTTGTTTTGTTTTTCCTGGTTCTTTTTTTCTCACTTTCACGTCAGTGAAAGTGGCCAAGGCCACCCTCATTTTATTTACCTGCTTTCTAGGGAGGCAGAGTTCTTTTTAAGTTTTTAACATGATTATTTTTATGTTTTAGAAAGCAACATGTCCTTTGTAAAAAGTTTCATTTCCTGGGGCGCCTGGGTGGCTCGGTCCGTGAAGCGGCTGCCTTCGGCTCAGGTCATGATCCCGGGGTCCTGGGATCAAGCCCCGCCATCAGGCTCCCTGCTCCGCGGGGAGTCTGCTTGTCCCTCTGCCCTTCCCCGCAATCGTTCTCTCTCTCTCTCTCTCTCTCTCAGATACATGAATAATGTATGTATGTATGGTATTTACTTTGTTTCTCCTAAGAACTGTAAATAATGTATTTGAGAGAGAGAGTGAGAGAGAAAGAGAGAGAAAGAGAGAGCATGTTTCATTTCCTTTATGGGATCAAAGGATAGATAGCTTGAATCTGCTTGTGTCCCTTATCTGTTGGGAGCTCTTCTGGCGGGTGGGACTTTCCCCAGCGGTGCGTTAAGAACCCGCACAGCTCTCCCCACCCTGCCCCACCCCCATAGTCCTGATTTGTAGTGTTTCCTGATCTCCATGGTTTGAATACGCTCACCACTGCTGATTTCAAGCTGCCAACCTGACATCCCCAGTCACAAAGTTTGGGAAGAGATGAGCAAAGTCTATAGTCTAGTGCTGGCCCTAGCAGACTCCAGCCCACCACTGCCTCATTCTGTCTCACGCCCCATTTTGCTCCCAGCAAACCTGTTCCCACCACTACTATGAACGTGAGTGCGGTGAAACCTGGTTTCTGACCATGGATGGGAAGTCCCCAAGCCAGCCTGCCTTCCATTCTGGGCCTGGGTACCACTAATGGTTCACAGCTCAATTTTCTGGCTCCCCTGACTTTCCCACGTTCTCCAGATGCCTTATCCTCTCTGATCCCCACAGTCAATCTCAGCTGTCCCCCAGAGCAGCTTCGGAGTGAAGCGTTTCCCATCTCTGCTCACCTTCCACCACCTTTTCTGACTGGCCTCACTGGATTGTGGAGTAGGCATTGGGCCTGTTGCCTGGAGACACAATTCACACCCAACTCCCCCACATTGGATGGTTCTGCTTGTTAATTAGCTAGACCATCATGGCTGCTTCATTTCTTCCATATCTCTCCTTTCATCTGCCCTTCCTTTTGCTTTTTCTCTCCAGGCACCTCTCCTGGTTTTATTTCTCATTAACTTTTTTTTTTTTTAAGATTTTATTTATGTATTTGGCAGAGCGAGACACAGCGAGAGAAGGAACACAAGCAGAGGGAGCGGGAGAGGGAGAAGCAGGCTTCCCGCAGAGCAGGAAGCCCGATGCGGGGCTCGATCCCAGGTCCCTGGGATCATGACCTGAGCCGAAGGCAGACGCTTAACGACTGAGCCACCCAGGCACCCCTCTCATTAACTTTTTAATGTTGTTGTTGTTGTTGTTGTTTTTAATTTTGAATAGGCTCCCTGCCCAACGTGGCTCTTGAACTCATGACCCTGGGATTAAGAGTCGCGTGCTCTACTGACCAAGCCAGCCAGGCGTCCCCTATTTCTCATTAACTTCTTTAACACAAGATGGTGGACCTTAAGTGGATTTTAAAATATTCCAAGTACCTACATCACTTGATAATACATTGCGTTTGCTTCTCAAACTTAAGGGTGTGTCAAAATCCCCTTAGGGGTGCTGGTTACAATACCAACCTCCTGAACCAGCAGTCTGGGGTTGGGGTCCAGGAGTCTACCTTTAAGCAGAAGATGCAGGTGGTCTGAACACCATACTTTGAGAAATGACCTTGGAGCTATGCTGTCCAATTCAGTAGCCACTAGCTACATGTAGCCACTGAGCACTTGAAATGTGGCTAATACAAATTGAGATGTTCTGTCAGTACAAGGCACACACTGGATTTCAAAGACTAGGTTAAAAAAGTGATATTAAGAAACCTCAAATTTTTTATATTGATTACATGTTGAAATGATAATATTCTGGATATGCCAGGTTAAATAAACAGGGTTAAATACAGTGTATTATTAAATTAATTCTTCTTATTTCTATTTACTTTTTAAATTGGCTTCTAGAAATTTTAAAATTATATATGTAGCTCACATTATACTTTTATTGGACAGCATTGCCTTGGAGAGTTCACGGTGAAGTTGGGGATGGGAATAGGAGGCCCCTGAAACCGCGCACAAAATATCAGATGTCTGTCTGCGGAGGGGTCTATGTTGGATGTCTGTCTGTCTGCAGAGAGGTTTATGTTGGATGTCTGTCTGTCTGGGGAGAGATGTAGGGCTTTCTTCAAATTCTCAGATTGGTTAATGCTGTAATAAAAGTCAATGAGCACCATCTAGACACTTCTGGTGATCTTTGAGCAATAAGAAAGAGCTCCATTTTCCCACTGTGTTTCTATTCTACAGTCATCTCAAAATGTTCTGGATTCAGATCCAGGAGTCCTTTTATAAGTCTTCTGAAGTAGCTGTTAATTCTACCTCCATTTCTACCTTCCAGATTAAAAAAAAAACTGAGGTTCAGAGAAGTAAAGTAACCCACCTAAGGTCATATAGCTGGTTGGTGTTAGGTTTGGGCCCCAAGTCACATCTCTCTGACTCCAGTGGTCTCTGTCCACACAAAATATATAGCTTTTTAGGACACTGTAACTGTGATTTTTGGCTGACATTGTAGGCCAATTATTTGCTATGAATTGTTACCAAGGTGATGATATATCCAAACTTCCTATCCCCGTCTCCATTTGTGCCTTCTGTCCTAATTCTCAGTAGCACCTTCATCACTCTCAAAATTGCTGTGGTTTGAATGTTCATTCATTCAAACTGATTTCTCTGCGGATTTCTCTGCCGTGGATCTGGAGGCTGCTATAAACTGGGGCTCTCACTATTCCTTTTCTTAGACCAAAAGTGCAGCTATCTTATGGGGGGAGGGGGGTTTCCTTAGCAAACTCTTTCTAAGGTCATGAGTTTCTCTTGCTGTGTTGAGAATGTCCTGTGGACCTGGGTGTCTGGGTGTTGGTCCATCTCCACCCACATCAGTTTCAGTGGAGAGCAAACCGAAGAAGAAAAGCTAGAGGGGTGGGGAAGAGAAAGATAAAGAAGGGAGGCAGATCAAGACAAGCCTCAAGGAAGCAAGAGAGTTGGGAGAGGAGAAATAGAAAGATTGAAGCCAGAACCAGGGAAGTCAGGCAAGAATGCCATCTCTTGGATTTTATATCTAACACCAGGGGATGGAAGATGACATTTAAAATGACTTTCATAGAGTCAGGACTCTGAGACATCCCTTGGAACCTTCTTCACTACAGGTAGGTTGCTAGTAAGCAGGGCCTTTGGGAACCTCTGGTGGTTCGTCGTTGACTGTTGTTTTTAAAGTTTTTAGTTTGTGGTTACATCACCAGAGCTGCACTCTTTGTTTTTCCAGCTGATGGTTAGGAATGCTCAGCTCGCATTGACCAAGGGCAAGAAATCAGCTCAGGCATTT
Organism: Neomonachus schauinslandi; assembly: GCF_002201575.2. NCBI lineage: Eukaryota > Metazoa > Chordata > Mammalia > Carnivora > Phocidae > Neomonachus > Neomonachus schauinslandi. The sequence continues at coordinate 79,549,604 of NC_058403.1, forward strand.
AGGGGGTGGGTTAGTTCTGCAAGAACTGACACCCACTTTATTTCTCTCCATGATACCTGGCCTGACCAGTTAGTTTCACACTTTTCCACTGGGTTTGGCAGTGAAACCAAGAGCTCGACAGAGAGAGGTCGTTGCATTGTGAGGCTGCGGCTCTTGTTAAGACACTTGATCTCCCGGAACCTCGCTTCCTGCATCTGTAAAATGGGAATAATAGCTACTCAGCCTCCCAATAGGCTTGTGATGTGGATCATATGAGCAAGTATATATGAATAAAAATTGACACTGTAAAGGAGTTTTATTAATAACAAGAAGGAAAGGTTGAGGGAGGTTTCTGGATCATTTAAGATGCAATAAGCATAAGCATAGCATCTGCTTTTTATATGTACCCTCAGGCGCTTTTTTCCTGAGGAACCAGTTTATCCCCATGCCCTGGTCCCCCTGTGTGCACTCCCTGCTGTTGAGCCCTGCACCAGATACAGCTCCTAATGGGGTCTGGATGCCATTCCCAGGGGACACTGCCAGGATAGCCGTCTCTTCTGTGGGAAAAGGCTACAGGGCTGTGGAAAGGTGCCTGACAAAGCAAGATGGGAATGTGAGCGCTTGCCCACCCGAGAGTGCCCCGCAGCCAGTTTGCCATCCTCATGCGGAGGGATCAAAAGCCGGGCTGCCGGTGACTCATGGCGTGGGGCTGCCAAGCCAACTCGGTTTTCTTTCCAGGTCTCGACCCTGCGGGCCCTTTATTCAATGGGAGACCTCCTGAGGACAGATTAGATCCTGGTGATGCGCAGTTCGTTGACGTCATCCATTCCGACATTGACGGTAACAGTTCTGTCCTTGTGGGTCAGTGAGTACCCCCTCCCATGCTCCTAAAGAGTCTCCCCCTGAGGGGATCATCATGCAGGGGTGGATCAGGTTCCTCCAGATTCCCTCTTTTCCTGCAGGGCAGGGTTCCAAATCCACCGAAATACTGAAGGGACCCTGGTTTAATGTAGGCATCCAAGATGTCTTGCTGGAGCGGAGGTGCTTTTCCCATCAACATTTCTTATTTTTAAGGTGATCATCTTGACCAATCAAGTGCAGGCTGATTTGCACACCATGTGGAGAAATGTTTCCATATATGCAGCGGGCTTTGGATGTATGATTTATGTTTTATTTTCGTAAGCTGAAAGATATGTTCAAGTGTTGTGTCTCTATGGAGAGAATTCTGAGCCATCTATAGCTCTCCAGCTCTCTGTGGCTCTTCTTGGCCATTTATGTCTTTTATGGGGCTGATTTTGTATGAGGGGTTGGGTACATGATATGGGGGTTGGGGTGATGTTAAAGATGGGTCTTTATATCCAGGTGTCTGGGAGAAGAGCCAGAGTAGGAACCTGGGGAGGGTTGAAGGAACAGAGCAGAGTAGTCTTGAATAATACACCCTCTTTGTGATACAACCACCTGAAAAACCCTTAATCGGGGGCGCCTGGGTGGCTCGGTCTGTTAAGCATCCGACTCTTGATTTCAGCTCAGGTCATGATCTCAGGTCAGGGGATCGAGCCCCCCATCTGGCTCCATGCTCAGTGCAGAGTCTGCTTGTCCTTCTCCCTCTGCTCTGCTCCTGCCCTACCCCTCATACCCTGTCCCTAAATAAATAAATAAAATCTTAAAAAAAAAAAGAAAGAAAGAAAGAAAGAAAGAAATTGCCATCTTTGAAAAAAAAGAAAAAGAAAAACCCTTGACCACCTATCACAGGCTCTCCGGTGTGATATTCAGCAATTGTTGGCCTTAGAGGAAATGTCTCTGTGAGATGGCTGCATTAATACTATGTGGTTTGCAAAGTATTACCTTCCTTAAGTGCAGTACCTCCATGCCATTTTAATGCTTGATGGAATGGAGTGATTTATTTTTTATTCTTGGAGAGAGAGTGAATTTTGAGGAAAGAGAATAAAGCTTTGCAGTCAGGCAGAGGGAGGCTCACATCCCAGGTTCTGTCCTTTCTAGTGGTGTCAATTTGTTCAGTAAATCTCTGAACCTCGGTGTCATCATCTGTAACTTACTTCATCTGAATTTACCAATGGCTACTTTTTTAGACATGGTGAAAATTAGAGGACAGGTATATATAACACCTAGTACCATGCCCACAGACACATGTAGGTTCTCAATATGTAATAGCTATTATTATTGCGGTGATGCACTATATATGTATACGTGTACAAATAATCATTTAAATCAAGCGTTTTACTGATGGTTTTGGGGTTACAAGGTTAAAGAGAATAAGCAATTATTAAATCAATCTACAATTCTTTCTAACTAATTAGCTAGGTAACTTTGGGCAGAATATTTAAATAAGGATAACACCACCACCACCACAATCCCTGCCTATATCCTTCGAGCAAGTGAACTATGCAATGTGAAAAGTTCAAAAATAAAAGCCTAATGTATTCTCCTTTAGCCCTGGGCTACAAGGAGCCATTAGGAAACATAGACTTCTACCCAAATGGAGGATTGGATCAACCCGGTTGTCCCAAAACAATATTGGGAGGTAAGTGCAGATACTTTATCTATTGTACAGTAGTGGTTTTAAAAGGCATATTTTAAAAATCTGATCTTATTCTCTGGATAATAGTTTTTAATAGAAAACAAATCATTTGAGAAGATAGAGACAGTATAAATATAAATTATATCTTAAAAATTATTATTCAAATATACTACTTTAAAAAAGACCCATTGCAGCATTATTTACAATAGCCTAGATATGGAAGCAACCCAAGTATCCATTGATAGATGAATGGATAAAGAAGATGTGGTATATTTATACAATGTAATATTGCTCAGCCATAAAAAGGAATGCATCAGATCATTTGCCACAACATAAATGGAACTAGAGGGTATTATGCTAAGTGAAATTAGTCAGAGAAAGACAAATACCACATGATTTCACTCAAATGTGGAATTTAAGAAACAAAACAAACGAACAAAGAAAAAAGAGACGAAGAACAGACTCTTAACTATAGAGAACAAACTGATGGTTACCAGAGAGGAGGTGGGTAGGGGGACAGGTGAAATAGGTCAAGGGGATTAAGAGTACACTTACCATGATGAGCCCTGAGTAATGTATAGAATTGCTGAATCACTGTATTGTACATCTGAAACCAATATAACACTGTATGTTAATTATACTTAGTTTAAAAAATAAATTTTTTTTTAAAGATTTTATTTATTTATTTGAGAGAGAGAATGAGAGAGAGCACATGAGAGGGGGGAGGGTCAGAGGGAGAAGCAGACTCCCTGCTCAGCAGGGAGCCTGATGTGGGACTCGATCCCGGGACTCCAGGATCATGACCTGAGCCGAAGGCAGTCGCTTAACCAACTGAGCCACCCAGGCGCCCTAAAAAATAAATTTTAAAAAATAACCATAACCATATGATTAAAAGCTATTACGAATTATTTCTCTCACTTGAAAAGGGGTGTCCTTGATCTAGAAATTCCATATCTAGGAATCTCTCCTAGAGAAATAATGGAAAAGGTAGACAAAAATCAAAGTGCAAAGATACCTGACACCGCATTATTTATAATAGCTAAATTTTTAGAAATAGTCTAAATATCCAACATGGAAAATGGTTAAATAACTATGGTATGCCCACATAAAGGAATATAATTGTTAAAAACTCCTATTTTCAGATTAATGAAAATGCTTACAATAGGATATTAAGCGCAAAAGACACAAAACTATACAGTATGATACCGATTTGTTTTTTTTTAATGTGTATTTGTACATGTGTTAAGTATAGAAGAAAAGACTAAACATAAATGCTGCAAATAATTATTAGTGGTAAGCTGTGGATATTGGACCTCTAGGTGATTTTTGCATCATCATTTCCTGTTGTATTTTCTAAATGAGCATTTGTTATTTTATAATGAGAAAAAACTCACAAAACAAAAAATGGGTAGTTAGAGGGCAACATAAAAGTAATGTGGGGGACAGAATTAAAAAAACCCATCCTTAAGTGCTCTGAATATGTATTTCACCATTGCTAGAGGAAGTTAAATAATCAAGGATATGATTCTAGAAAAAGATGATCTTGTTACAAAATGGTAGTTGTATACAGCCCCTTGGGAATGACATGGTGTTTGGAAATGATCCAGATGAAATGGCATAAGTAGGGTCTACCATATTGTACCATAAATGGTGCATGCTCAAATTCTGTCCTCATGGTGTAGCGTAACTACCTCTCAGGAGCCAAAGATAATGTGCCTTGCTTACAGAGGACATTCTCTGTATTGTTATCAATGTCATTATTTCTGCAAGTGGAAGTTCCAGGGACAATAAGTCAATACGGACCTGTCAGATTTAGTCCAGTCCAGCTTGGCCCCATGCCAACCCATGCTTCTCTTCTCTTGCCCCAGTTTATTTCTGTCCTTCACTGATCTCCTCTGTGGGCATAAGTGGACTCCGAGGGAAGAGGAAACATGGGTCTGATTCCAGCACTCAATGCCTCTCCAAGCCACGAACTCATAATCATAACTCCTCTTTTCCTGGGGTTCACTGTTTCCTACTCAGATCCTCACCTCCTTTGTTTACCCATCTTTGGGACCCTGCTCCCTTTTCTGAATGACTTACTTCACCATCGGACCCATCCACCTTCCAACAACCTTTCAGTGCTGTGTGCTGTGGTGCTTCATCATGTCCAACCCTCCTGATGCCATCTCCTCACCTCGCAGCTTTCCTCTCTCACCATTGCACTGCGTGGCACCCGCTAGGAATTAACTGGAGGCTTGCCTCACCTCTTCTTGCCCATTCATAGTTTGCAGTGCCACTTCCCATTGTTCATTCCCTCTTACTTCACCCTTCACCCTGTAGCGGAAATGGAACCCCTACCTCTGGGCTTCTCTCATGAATGCCCTGTGTAAGCCCATTAGAGAACCCCTTAGGTCTCTGCCAGGTCAGCCCCCACCTTGGCGTGAGAACATTCTGGAGCTGTCATGGAGCCTTGTTAATTGAGTACAAGGTCCAGGCAAACTTACTAACTTTTCCATGGTTCTCAAAAATACTAGAGAATCCTTGGGGCGCCTGGGTGGCTCAGTCGTTAAGCGTCTGCCTTCAGCTGAGGTCATGGTCCCAGGGTCCTGGGATCAAGCCCCGCATCAGGCTCCCTGCTCCGTGGGAAGCCTGCTTCTCCCTCTCCCACTCCCCGTGCTTGTGTTCCCTATCTCGCTGTGTCTCTCTCTGTCAAATAAATAAAATCTTTAAAAAAACAAAAAACTGGGTGCCTGGGTGGCTCAGTTGGTTAAGCAACTGCCTTCGGCTCAGGTCATGATCCTGGAGTCCCGGGATCGAGTCCCACATCAGGCTCCCTGCTCAGCAGGGGGTCTGCTTCTCCCTCTGCCCTCTTCCCTCTCGTGCTCTCTGTCTCTCATTCTCTCTCTCTCAAATAAATAAATAAAATCTTTAAAAAATAAAAAATAAATAAAATAAAACTAGAGAATCCTTACGTTTATCTCTTACCGACTCCCTATGATCACCCCTCATGCTTCTATTCTGCAAATCTCCCTACCTATAAACCCTCACCTCTTAAAGGTGACCTAAATGTGCCTTTTTACCTAGATTAAGATCTCACCTGAGGGAGCCATTCTATCTCTCCTCATTTTAGTTTACAAGGTCAGTCTTGAGTGTCCTGTTCCCTCTCATCCCCAGGGTGGAAGCATACCCCATTCTTTTAAAAAGCTGTCTCCTCTGCCTCCCCTCCTTGGGAGTAATCCTCAATACCTTCTTTCTCTGTCCACTAGTTTCAATGTGCTTGCCTTCTGCTGAAAATCTCTGGAGAAACTATCATTGGATTTTTCTCTTCCTTTTCACTGGCAAAGGAAGGGCATAGGTTGAATCCTGATTCTACCACATAATACCTGTGTGACCTTGGTCAAGTCATTTAAGCTCTCTGAGTCTCAGTGTCCTGCTGTGTAAAATGGGGATAACCATGTCTATCTTCTTTTATCCTGCCACGTGCCAGCATGAATCCTGATCTATGGGTTTTTATAAGGATTGAGTGGAATAAAATACATTGAAGCTGTTAGCACAGTGCCTGGCCTATAGGAGACAGATGATGAATCGTGCGTGTATATACCGTGTGATGTGCTATAGTTAAATGCTGCAACTGCTCTCCTCTTTGATCCTTCCTTTTACAACCAAGGATTGCGGTATTTTAAGTGTGACCACCAGAGGTCTGTGTACCTGTACCTTTCTTCTCTGAGAGAGAACTGTTTTATCACCGCGTATCCCTGTGACTCCTACCGGGATTATAGAAACGGCAAGTGTATCAACTGTGGTATACCACAAAAGGAGTCCTGTCCCCTCCTGGGTAAGTCCAAGCAGTTTTCCCCTTTGATTCACAAAGAATTCATTTTTGGTAGAATCCTAGCACCATTTTACTCTCTAAAAATGGGCCTGAAAGTTACGTGGTTTAAAGAAAATTTTACTTAGCTTTTTCCAGCCAATTTGTTCGGTGAAGTCCTCTTGGACCTCCTACTCATGTGTTAGAAAAGCCATTTGTATACGATTTCATCTAGAGGGCAGTGCAACCTCCCTGGACACGCTAGCATAAAAAAGAAGGTTCCAAACGAGTTTCCAAGCCCACCCAGGGCATAGTCACCTTACATAGCCAGCTCCCCTGGGGACAGAAACATCCTCTTCATGCACGCAACCTCTCCGCTGGGGGAGAGTCACAGTGGGCCCAGACTCTCCTGTCAAATGACTCCTTCCAACAAACTGTGTCTGTAAATGCCTTCACACTGAACCCTGACTCTTATGTGCGTGTGCAGGGTGGAGTGGGGGTCACAGATATACTGTGGAGGCTGCTTGCATATTTGCTAAGGATTGGTAGCAATATTCCAGACGGTGAGGACTTTGAAACTGGAAGATCATGAGAATTTTCTAATTGTTCAAAGGAAAAACCCATGTTAATATCAGGGCATGCTAGACACAAGGGGTTTTCAACCTAGATTGTGCCTAAGTTAATTGGAAAGCTCTAGGGAGCTTCTAAAAATTACTCATGTTCCCATTCCGGATCAGTCAAGTCAGCATGTGAAGGCCATTCTCTAGGGGTGGGGACAGGAGAGAGAGAGAGACCTCACTGGTAGCACTCCGCCTCATTCCTGCAGGCGCAGACATGAAGGAGAAGAGTCCCCTGCTTGTTGACATAGTCATGGCAAGCTCAGGTTCTGTGCAATTTAGGGGCCTCATTGTAGTTCTTCAAGAAAGCACAATGCTTGGCAAGAGTGATGCTGTTTTAGGTATAAACCTGAATCTGTTTTAATCTATAAAATGAATGTATTACTGAAAAATGTCAGCGCTATTCTTAGTCTACCCAGTGTGTGAGAGAACTAGTGTGCTACTAAGAACCAGGGTGATATAATGTCAGTAAAAATGGGGGAGAGCCACTGTGGGGTCATTTTGCAAGTCCCAGCTCTGAGGGATAGGGTAGCAAGCAAGGTATGGTGGATGCAGGGTAGGCATGCGCTGGTGGCTCTGGAGGTCCTCCCCGTAGGGGGTGGGTGGAAGAGGGAGGTTGTCTTGGTGGTGTGGGCGGTCAAACTCACTTCACTCACTACCTTCCCAGCTACTTTGACACTTATATAATACATGTTAATGTTACATTTTTCCAACTTGCTTTACAGGCTATTATGCTGATAATTGGAAAGAGTATTTAAAGCAGAAAGACCCTCCTATGACTAAAGCGTTTTTTGACACAGCTGAGGAGGAACCATACTGCAGTGAGTGGTGGATGTGGTTGTTTGCTTTGGCCCAACTCCCTCCTTTTTTTTTTTAAATGGCTGAGCCTCAGCTTCCTGGCTACCTCTTGGCAAATGAAGGCCATGGTGGAGTGTGGACTTTGGAGCTGGAAGGACTTGGGTCGAGTCCTGACTCCCAACACATAGTAGCTCTGTGACCTTGGTCAAGACATTTAACCTCTCTGAGTCTCAGTGTCCTGCTAGGTGAAATAGGGATAACAATGCCTATCTTCTGGGTTACAGGGATTAAATCTCAACAAATCATGATTGTTAGCTTCACTGGATGGTTATTTTTTTTTATATAAATACATGTATATTTATAAAAAATATACATATATATATTTAAAGTAAACTCTATACCTCATGTGGAGCTTGAACTCATGACCCCAAGATCAAGAGTTGCATGGTCTACTGACTGAGCCAGCCAGGTGTCCCTTGTGAGCCATTCTAATCACTAAGATCTTCCAGAAAATTTGCTTAACTCCCCAAAGACCTGAGATCGCAGCTAGGTAAAATCAGGTTTCAGCCACATCTCTGGGTCAGTTCCAGCTCCAAAGCAACTGTGATGACCTTCTAAAGACATTGAGGGCTTGGGTATTCCAGATGGGGGCTAAATGGGGCAGCAGATGATTAGATGCCCTGGGAATCAAGTAGGGATTTTCCTGGGCACATCTTGCAATCTTGTTCCCCTTTTCACTTTTCTTAGGAGCAACCCTAATAAAAGAGGTTGCAGATCAGTGGGTTTCCCTCCTCCTTTGGAGCTATGCGTGGCAGCCCAGGGTTTGCTGTCTGCCCAGTCCAAGTGAGGCAAGTGCCCGAGTAATAAGGGGCCATGAAATGGCAACTCTAGGGCTAACCTTATTCCTTCATGGGACCAACATCTCCCTGAGCCTCTGTCCCCTTCTTTGCAAGTCTGATCAAGAGATAGCCAATCTGGCTATCATGGTGGGATCCCCATCTTCCCAAAGCATCATTGACCTTGGGAAGCAAAGAGTGGGGAGGAAGAATAATTCTCTGAACACATCATGCACTCTCACTGGTTCAGTAGGAACACACCAAGCCCATATGGTACCACTGCCAGGGTTACAAAGAGGCATCCCTTCCCAGCTACTCCTGTAGTATATTTTAGCTTTATTTTTTTTAACTGCGTAAGACATTACTCAGGCAATATTTGCTTAGATACACCCATATATTTACCACTTTTTTGATTATCACTTTTTTCTCTTGCATTTTGTAAATATAGGTAAGTGTGCTGACTAATGATGGGAGAATACCCGAGCATGATAAGAATTCTAAGAGGGAAACCTGACTTAGTCTGAGGGTCAGTGAAGGCCTCCTGGAGGAAGTGACATTAAGCCGAAACTTGAAGGATGAGCTGGCAAAGGGGGCAAAGTCAGAGTGTCCAAGTGGGGAGAAGGCCCAGGAGCAAGAGACAGCCTGGCAGTGCAGGTTAGATATGGCATGACTGGGGAAGACATGAGGGGGGCTGGTGGGCATGACCCAGATTACGGAAGACCTTATCAGCTCTGGAGAGTCTCTATATGGCCGCCTGGTTGGTTTTGTCTAAAAGGGCAGGGATTGCGGTGAACCAATCATACTCAGCAGTAGACCATGATACCTCAGTCAGTAAAGTGGGAACACCAGTCCAACTGTGATGCCTAAACATGACAACTGGAGACCGCTGAATCCTGCCATCACCCAGGCCATCTTTACCAAAAAGAATGGAAAGGAATATTAGAAAATGCTGCCCTGGATCTTTGCAGAGAAACTAGGGAGGAAGAGAACAAGAGACTCAAGTTATGAGGGAGGTTGGGTTTCTAGGAATTGACCTTTCAGGGGAGCAGTTGAGAGTGTCCCTCTCTTACTGTGCTCTCTCCTTGTTTTGCAGTATATCATTACTTTGTGGATATTATAACTTGGAACAAGAGCATAAGAAGAGGGTCCATTACAATCAAATTGAGAGACAGAGATGGAACCATCACAGAATCCAAAATCAATCAGTAAGTTGGGCTGGGATGGTTTGCAGCTTGCTCTCTCCCTTTTTGCGCAGAGAAATTAAATCCCAAATATACCGACTTTCTTATTTATGGGTTTGTACTTGTCTTTGTTCTACAAAAGATTTAAGGGAGTAATTGCTGCTTTTATATATAGATAGATACATATTTTTTTTATTAACATATAATGTATTATTTGTTTCAGGGGTACAGGCCTGTGATTCATCAGTCTTGCACAATTCACAGCACTCACCATAGCACATACCCTCCCCAATGTCCATCACCCAGCCACCCCATCCCTCCCACCCCCCTCCACTCCAGCAACCCTCAGTTTGTTTCCTGAGATTAAGAGTCTCCTATGGCTTGTCTCCCTCCCTGGTTTCGTCTTGTTTCATTTTTCCCTCCCTTCCCCTATGATCCTCTGTCTTGTTTCTCAAATTCCACATATGAGTGAGATCATATGATAATTGTCTTTCTCTGATTGACTTACTTTGCTTAGTATAATACCCTTTAGTTCCATCCACGTCATTGCAAATGGCAAGATTTCATTTTTTGAGGGCTGCATAATATTCCATTGTATGTATATACCACATCTTCTTTATCCATTCATCTGTTGATGGACATCTGTGCTCTTTCCATAGTTTGGCTATTGTGGATATTGCTGCTATAAACACTGGGGTGCAGGTGCCCCTTTGGGTCACTACATTTGTATCTTTGGGGTAAAAACCCAGTAGTGCAATTGCTGGGTCGTAGGGTAGGGAGCAATCGCTTCTTGTGGCTCTTGATCTTCTAGGCTCTTTACAAATGAAAGTGCTACAGAGATTTATTTTCTTTTCCTCTTTCCTCCCTCCCTTCCTTACCCACCCTCCTTCCCTTCCTTCCTTCTTCCCTCACTTCCTTCTTTCCTCCCTCTCTCACTCTTCCCTCCCTTCCTCCCTCTTCTACTTCATTTTTAAAAAACATTTAATTACAAAAGTCATCCTTGCTTGCTATAAAGGATTTAAACAGTAAATAAATACATAGCATAAAGGGGCGCCTGGGTGGCTCAATTGGTTGAGCGTCTGCCTTCGGCTCAGGTCATGATCCCAGGGTCCTGGGATCGAGTTCCGCATCGGGCTCCCTGCTCAGTGGGGAGCCTGCTTCTCCCTCTGCCTGCCGCTCCCCCTGCTTGTGCTCTCTCTCTGTCTCTGACAAATAAATTTTAAAAAAGGAAATATATAGCATAAAATATGTAACATAAACATGCAAATACTTGCCCCATCCCAACAATCCCACACCTAAAGGCACCTACCCCCACACACATTTCAATTTTTTTGTGAGCTCATACATATATATAAACATATATATGTATGTTTCTGAAACTCAGAAAATGTGATTTGCAATAGAAAATTGGAAACACCCTAAAAATCCAACGATGGGGAAATGGTTAATTAAATATTCTCATATAATATTATTTATATGTTCATTTATGAAACTGTATTAAATGAAGTGCTTATAATGTGCGAAGTGGAAAATGCAGGATATCAAATTATATAAGGTATAAAATTAGTTCAACAATGCCAAAAAAATGAAAAAGAAATATGTCTAATATGTTAGATTGTCCCTTAGTGGTAGGAATATGAGTGCTTTTTTAAGCTTCTCTTTACGTTTCTTTTTTCAGCTTCTCTTTACTTTCTCTTTTACTTTTATATGCAGTTGTGTATATATATATAGTTTAAAAATAGTTAATTGTTTTCATCCATTAATTTATAATCAGGAAAAGGGGGAAAATAACTCAAAACCTTTAAGCAAAGAAATTTAAGGCTCATTTTATTTATTTATTTATTTATTTATTTATTTATTTATTTATTTATTTATTTATTTTTAAAAGATTTTATTTATTTATTTGACAGAGAGAGACACAGCGAGAGAGGGAACACAAGCAGGGGGAGTGGGAGAGGGAGAAGCAGGCTTCCCGCTGAGCAGGGAGCCCGATGTGGGGCTCGATCCCAGGACCCTGGGATCACGACCTGAGCCGAAGGCAGACGCTTAACGACTGAGCCACCCAGGCGCCCCTAAGGCTCATTTTATTCATTTACTCAGGAAACATTTTTGGGGGGGTCCTATTATCTACTAGGCACTTGGGTTGTCTGTTGGCTTCACATAGAGAACCAACTGGAATGTCGTCTGAAACTGGCAATTGCCTAAGGCTTCACTGTGTAGATGAATAGAAAAGGTGTGTCTTGGTGGTCTGTAGGTGACTTTTTTTAAGACATCCTGGGATCATAATAATAACAGCCTTTGTTTATTGAACTAGGCACATTACACTCGCTGGCTAATGCAGGTCACACTAAAACCTGTGAGGTGGTATTACTATCTGTATTTTATATATAAGGAAACGGAGGCTCAGATGTCCTCAAACCCAGTAGGGCTGCATTTTCAGGGAGGGCACCGCTAGGGGGCGCATCTTGAATAACCAGCGACAGGCAGTTTATAGGCTGTGATCTTCAGTAAGGAAGCTAGGCAGAGACCCCATCTGGAGATTCTAAGAAATAGCAGGGGAAATTATGCGGTCCTATAATGAGAAATGCTCACTTAACAAAATTTGGTTATTCATGCCAATAACTGGTTACATATTGGCTTTATATGTCTTAGAAATTTTAATTTTCTGTAGTAAATTTCTCCCAAGTAGGCCTTTCTAAATGTGAAGGGTTTTTTCTTGATTAAGAGAGAGACCTTAACATCTCTGTTTTATTCACGTTTAGTCATTCTTAGTTTAGTCATGTTTGTGAAAGAGTCATCACCAATCAGAGAATATATGGGAAAAAAGAAAATGGTTGTTCTATTCCATGGTGAGATTATGTCTACTTTTCTCTTTTTTGCAAGGTAAACTTTTAGTTTTTAGTATTTAGTGTTTTTATAGTTTAAGAAAGGGAAAATAATACCAGAGAATGTGCCCTGGGTTTATTCAGTCTTACCAGACTATGGGTACAAATGGAGTCACATTCAAAGATATTATCTGCCTGGTGACTCTCCCTGTATCCATGTCTTGGATGTATTGCTTTTTTTATTTTTAAACCTTTTTTAAAAGTTAAGATATAATTCACATACCATAAAATTCACCCTTTTAAAGTTTACATTTCAGTGGTTTTTAGTATATTCACAAAATGGACAAACATTACTATCATCTAATTCCAGAACATTTTTATCATCTCAAATAGCAACCCCACGGGCACCTGGGTGGCTCAGTTGGTTAAGCGGCTCAGGTCATGATCCCAGGGTCTTGGGATTGAGCCCTGCATCAGGCTCCTTGCTCAGCAGAGAGCCTGCTTCCTTTCCCACCCCCACCCCGCCACTCCCCCGCTTGTGCTCTTTGTTAAATAAATAAATAATATTAAAAAAAAAAAAACAAACCTTAAAAAGTCAAAAAGCAACCCCATACCTATTAGTAATTCCTCATTCCTCCTTCCTTTCCAGCTCCTGTCAACCACTCATCTGCTTTCTATCTCTATAGATTTCCATATTCTGGGTGTGTCACATAAATGAAATCATACAGTATGTGGCCTTTTTGTGTCTGGGTTTTTTTTTTGCTTAGCATAATGTTTTCAAGATTTGATAGCATGTATCAGTACTTCATTTTTTTATGGCCAAATAATGCTCCGTGGTACGGATAGACCCATTGTATTTCGATCCACTGACCTCTGGGTTATGGGCCCAGCTCACTCCCACTGTGCCACTCTTCACACATACCACATTTTATTTATCCTTTTGTCAGTTGATGGACATTTGGGTTGTTTCAACTTTTTTGGCTATAAACATATGTGTACAAGTTTCTGTGTAGACATACATTTTCATTTCTCTTGGGTATATACCTACAAGTGGAATTGCTGGTTATCGTATGATAACCATGTATTTCACATTTTCAGGAACTGCCAAATTGTTTTGCAAAGCAGCTGCACCATTTTACATTCCCACCAGCCATGTGTAAGACTTCTAATTTCTCTACATCCTTGCCAACACTGTTAATACCTGTTTAAAATTTTTTTCTTTTGCATTGTGATTAAAAAATACAGAACATAAAATTTACCATCTTAATCATTTCTGAGTTTAGTAGTGTTAAGTATAGTTCACATTGTTGTGAAACAGACCTCCAGAACTTTCTCATCTTGCAAAACTGAAACTCTATACCCGTTAAATAACAACTCCCATTTCCCCCCACCCCCTAGACCCTAGCGAGCACCATCCTAATGTTTCTACGAATTTGACTACTTTAGATTCCACTCATATAAGTGGAATCACACAATATTCATCTTTTTGTGGTTGGCTTATTTCACCTAGCATAATATCAAGGTTCATCCAGGTTGCAGCATGAGACAGGATTTCTCTTGTTTTATCAAGGCTGAATAATATTCCTTTGTGTGTATGTTTCACGTTTCCTGTATATATCACAGGCATGTCTGTCTTCTATATTGTAGCCATTCTAGTGGGCATTATGTTATATCTCATTATGGTTTTGACTTGTAATTCCCAAATGATTAATAACTTTGAGTTTCTTTCATGTGCTTACTGGCCAATTCTATATCTTTTTTTGAGAAATATCTATTCGGATCCTTTACTCATTTTTTCCCTTTTCAATAGACTTCATTTTTTAGAGCAGTTTTAGATTCCCAAAATTGAACAGAAGTGCAGAGATTTCCCATATACACTCTTGGCCCCATACACACAGCCTCCCCGACTATCAAAGTCTGGATAATAGAGTGGTACGCCTGTTAAGACTGACACATTATCATCACCCGAAGTCCATAGTTTACATTGGGGTTCCCTGTTGGTGTTGTACATTCTGTGGGTTTTGCCAAAGTATAATGACATTTATCTACCATTATAAGATCATGGAGTAGATCCTATAATCCTAAAAATCTTCTGTGTTCTGCCTATTGTATCCATCTCTTCCCTTTAACCTTTGGGAACCACTGGTCTTTGTACTGTCTCCACAGTTTTGCCTTTTCCAGAATGTCATGTAGTTGGAATCATACAGTATGTAACCTTTCCAGAGTGGCTTCTTTCACTTAGTAGTGGGCTTTAAGTTTTCTTCATGTATCTTCATAGCTTACTAGCTGGTTTCCTTTTAGCACTGAATAATATTCCGTTGTCTGGATGTACTACAGTTTATTTATCCGTTCTTCTACTAAAAGACATCTTGGCTACTTCCAAGTCTTGATAATTCTGAGTAATGCTGCTATAAACATCTGGGTACAGGTTTTTGTGTGCCTCACTCACTTTAAAGTTGGGTTATTTATCTTTTTATTGTGGAGTTGCGAGAGTTCTGTAAATACTCTGGCAGAAGTCCTTATAGTTTTAGGCCTCACATTTAGGTCTCTGATTCATTTTGAGTTCATTTCGCATGTGGAATGAGGTAGGGGGTCCGACTTCATTCCTTTGCCTGTGGGTACCCAGTTGTCACAGTACCCTTTGTTGAAAAACCTATCCTTTCTCTGTGACTGTCTTGACACCCTTGCCTCAATCAGTTGACAGTCAATGGAAAGGTTTATTTCTGCACTCTGAATTTTCTTCTATCGATCTATATATTTATCCTAATGCAAGTACCACAGTGTCATGTAGCTCACCATAGCATTACCGAAGCTTTCTAACAAATTTGGAAATCAGGAAGTATGAGTCCCCCAAATTTGGTCTTTTTCCTTTCTTTTTTATTTAGAGAGAGAGAGAGAGTGCATGCTGGGCAGGGGGTGTGGTGGGCAGAGGGAGAGAGAGAGTCCTAAGCAGCCTCCACGCCAGGCATGGAGTCCACCGTGGGGCTTGATCTCAGGACCCTGACATCGTGACCTGAGGTGAAATCAAGAGTCAGATGCTTAATTGACTGAGCCACCCAGGCGCCCCAAGTTTGGTCCTTTTCAAAGTTGTTTGACTATTCTGGGTCTCTTGAATTTCCATATGGATTTTAAATTAGTTTGTCAGTCTCTGGGAAAAAAAAAATAAGGCAGCCAGGATTTTGATAGAGATTGTTTCTGCCCCTGAGGGGGTAGGAGGGTTGTTTACTTAGAATCCATTTTTAGTTCACCCCTCCCCGGAGTCTCCCATTCAACTCCCCACCTTTTTTTTTTTTTTTTTTTTAAGATTTTATTTATTTATTTGACAGAGAGAGACACAGCGAGAGAAGGAACACAAGTAGGGGGAGTGGGAGAGGGGGAAGCAGGCTCCCTGTTGAGCAGGGAGCCCGTTGTGGGACTTGATCCGAGGACCCTGAGATCATTACCCGAGCTGAAGGCAGACGCTTAACGACTGAGCCACCCAGGCGCCCTCAACTCCCCTCCCTGAGTGGCTTTGTTCCCTGTCCTACTGCCCTGCAAAGCCATGAGAAAGAAAACCCATTACTAGCTTTCGCAAGAGGACAACAAAAGGTGATGCGATTTCAGTATTTCTGCCTCCACATATTTTTGAGCCTTCCCAGTATTCTTCACTTTCCCCTTCGGTGCAATTTAGAGGGTTTTTAGTTTTGTTTTTGTTTGAATTGTAGCCATCACCAGGAGCTGTTTTCAGGCTGTTTAGTGCACCGTGCTACCAGAAACAAACATCTGGCTCCTATCATCGGTCATAATCTGTAGCTCACTGGCTGTCATTCCCTTTATTCGGGTATGAGCCCAATCCCTTGGGGAGTGCCGCACCCAGTCTTTCCAGACATCCCTCCAGGTGGAAGAGCGGGTTCCACCTGTACTCATAGACAGGCTTCTCAGCTGCAGGAAGGCTTTTCCCTCTCCTGCCTTCCGTCTGCCCACGCTGGGTTTTGCCATCTGCTGGTGGCATCACCCCCTCTTGAAGTCCCTGCATGCTCGTGGTTGCACAGATGTTCTCGGAGAGGGATCCAGTTCGGGCTCACTGGCTGCAGTTGGTTATCCTGTCTCTTTAGTCCTCACTTGGAACCTTCCATCTTTCCTTGACTTTCTTGACTTTGACACTTACAGGTCAGTTATTTTCAGAATGCCTTCAGTTTGGGTTTGTCTAATGCTTCCTCGTGATTACATTCAGATCACGCGTCTCTAGCAAGAACTGATGTTGTGTTTGGCTCAGTGTGCCCTATCAGGCGGCCCACAACTTTCCGTGAACGTGGATCAGTTCATTAAGGTGGTTTCTGCCAAGTTTCTTCACTATCAAGTTCTGTTTTTCCTTTGTATTAATAAGTATGTTGCACAGAGGTACTTCAAGACCATGTAAATGTTCCATTACTCCTCAAACTTCTACCCACTAGTTTTGATGTTTTGTGGTTGAATTGTTACTACGATGGTTGCCAGATGGTGATTTTTCTAATTCGTCCTTTAGGAAAAGCTTTCTCTTCTCCCCATTTATTTATTCCTTTAGCTGGTTATATCAAGATGGACTCATGGATTTTTATTTTGTTAATGGGGACTTACACTCAGTTACTACCATTATTTAAATTGTCTCAAATCTGGCCAGTGAAATCTCTTCAAACTGGGTCTGTGCCCTTTTTTTAAAATGCATTTTTGATCATGATGAGGACACATAATGTAAAATTTGTTATCTTAATCATTTTTAATTGGACAGCTCAGTAGTGTTAAGAATATTCACATTATTGTGAAATAAATCTCCAGAACGTTTTCATCTTGCAAACTGAAACTACGCCCATTGATCAATAGCTCCCTTTTCCTTCTTCCTCCAGCCTCTGGTAACTACCATTCGACTTTCTGTTTCTATGACTTTGATTACTCTAGATATCTTTTTTTTTTTTAAGATTTTGTTTATTTATTTGAGACAGAGAGAATGAGAGAGACAGAGAGCACATGAGAGGGGGGAGGGTCAGAGGGAGAAGCAGACTCCCTGCCGAGCAGGGAGCCCGATGCGGGACTCCATCCCGGGACTCCAGGATCATGACCTGAGCCGAAGGCAGTCGCTTAACCAACTGAGCCACCCAGGCGCCTGATTACTCTAGATATCTTATATAAATGGAGTCCAACAATATTTATCTTTTTGTGACTGGCTTATTTCATTTAGCATAATGTCCTCAAGGTCCATCCATGTTGTAGCATATGGCAGAATTTCCTTCCTTTTTATGGCTGAATAATATTCCATTGTATGTAGATACCACATGGTGTTTATCCATCCAGCCATTGATGGACATTTGGGTTGCTTCCACCTCTTGTCTCTTGTGAATGATGCTGCTATGAACATGGGTGTGCAAATATCTTTTTAAGACCTTGCTTTCCCAGAAGTAGAATTGCTGGATCATGA
This sequence comes from Neomonachus schauinslandi, assembly GCF_002201575.2. Classification (NCBI taxonomy): domain Eukaryota; kingdom Metazoa; phylum Chordata; class Mammalia; order Carnivora; family Phocidae; genus Neomonachus; species Neomonachus schauinslandi. The sequence goes on from NC_058403.1 coordinate 79,567,600, forward strand.
GGTAATTCTATTTTTCCTTCTTCAAAGAGACCCCAGACCTTTGCCATTGTGGTCGTACCACCTTCCATTCCTAGCAACAGTGCATGATTTCTCCATATCCTCGTCAACACTTATTTTCAGTTTTTTGTTTTTTGTTTCTGTTTTTTTTAATTTTTAAAAAAAAAATTTTTTTTTTAAAGATTTTATTTTTATTTATTTATTTGAGACAGAGAGAATGAGAGAGACAGAGAGCACATGAGAGGGGGGAGGGTCAGAGGGAGAAGCAGACTCCCTGCCGAGCAGGGAGCCCGATGCGGGACTCCATCCCGGGACTCCAGGATCATGACCTGAGCCGAAGGCAGTCGCCCAACCAACTGAGCCACCCAGGCGCCCTGTTTCTGTTTTTTTTTTAATAGTAGCCATCCGGATGAGTGTGAAGTGATTCTAGATCCTTTGGAACATCTCCCACCATTCTTTGAGCACTTCTCATTTTTAGGCACACAGTTGTTGCAGGCTCGCTTTGCACTTTCCCTGACCTAGCCCTGGAATCAGCCATTTCTCCTGGAAGAAGGAGGTTTTAGTGAGGATGGTGTTTAGAAACTAAAATCTGGGGACCTTTCAGATTAGTTTTACATGTGGCATGTTTGCTCTCCACAGGACTTACACATGATTCTAGTGAGGCTGGGGTGACACACACCCCCCTCAGCCCCCATTCCCACCTCCAAATTAAGGATTGATTTCTAGAGCAAGCCTCCCATTTCTGAGCCCAGGGTGGGTCTCCGGAGTCTCCTCCCCCAGCTCCCCAGAGGGACATTGACCCAGTTAAACCTCCCCAGTGGATTTACCTTAGGCTCAATGTGAGATTCCAACTGTAGGAAACATTGCACACTTGGGAAAAAGTATTGGAACCTGGGATTTAGCTCTCTTATTTGAGAGGCAGGACTGAAAAAAACAGATGCTGAAGCACAACTTTTCAGTTAGTTAGCTAGCTGGGCTAATGATATACATACGCTTCTAGCAATGCAGTTTCATGGAAAGACTAACTTTGAACTCAGAAGTGAGTATGAGTCCCTGCACTGGTGCAGACAAGTCCTTTGACCTGGGGGAGTTTAAGCTCTACAAGCATCTGTTTCCTTGTCTGTAAAATGAATAACACTCATCTTGAAGAATCTTTCGGGGGAATGGAGACATGTCAAGAGCTGAGGATGCTAACTGGTGTATGGTAGGCGGGCATACCTCTCTCGTGCCACAGTATGTCATCATTCCTGGGGCCAGAAGCTTCACTTGCACAGTCCTTTGGAACCCAGCAGAACTTTGGGGTCAAGTGGTTACCTGCTTATGAGTGATTTGTAGGCTTCATTAGCAGTCTACATCCACTTAAAAATTGTTATCTCTTCCTTCCAGTGAACCTGCAGTATTTCAGAAATACCACCAAGTGAGTCTGCTTGCAAGATTTAATCAAGACTTGGATAAAGTGGCGAACATTTCCTTGGTGTTCTCTACCGGATCTGTTATAGGCCCCAAGTACAAGCTCAGGATTCTCCGCATGAAGTTAAGGTCACTTGCCCACCCAGAGAGGTGAGCCATCGGCAGAGTTTGACAAGCCCTTGTTTTCCAAAGACCTTCTCAGTTCCTGTCCAATCTGCTTGGTCTGATGTTTTAATAGGACTTCATCCATTATAATGAAGGAGGGGAGGGGTTTTCCGAAAACAGACTTGATGAAAGCCAGTAGCCCCATAATTCAAGAAAATTTTACTGGTAGGCACTTAAAGATAAATGGCCCAATAATCCAAAGAAATAATGTTACATGCTTATAGTTATATAATTCTTCCCTAATCACTCCACCCACACTGCTTGCAAGTATTTTTGTTGTGGAAAAGAGCCTCATATAATTTGGCAAACACAGAGCCTCATATAAAAAAAGGTACAGAATAACGAATATTTTATTCCATTGATACAGTATGAAAGTACTATCTCGATGATGAATTTGATAACTGCACAGAGAATGTCCTTGTTCTTAGGAAATACACATTGAAGTATTAAGGGGTAAGCAACCTATTCTCAATTGGGTCAGAAAAAATAAGCAACTGTGTTTGTGTGTGTGTGCGTGTGTGTGTGTACGGGGGGGGGGGACAGTCAAACTGGGGGGGGAAGAGCAAAGCTGTGGTGCCATGGGCGCTTTGTGACGAATGCCACTCCAACACATAGTCCTAGTATCCCATCTGTCAACAAGACAGGTGGACAATGCTGTGAGCAGTCAGTGATTTACGCTTGTGACTGCCTTTCTCCTGAAGGTTTGGGTACCAGAAAACATTTCATAATACACCTTTCTTCTAAGAGGACAGTCATGACGTCTTAAAACCATGGGACTTTTTAATACTTTTTTTCCTCTGATCATCAAAAGAATACATGTTGATTTCATAAAACCTGGAAAGTACAAAGGTGTTAAGAAGCAGAACGATATCGCCCATCATGTCATTATTCAGAGGCAACAGTTGTTAATAGTTCGGGTTATTTCTTTCTTTCTTTTTTTTTTTTTTTTTAAGATTTTATTTATTTGACAGAGAGAGATACAGTGAGAGAGGGAACACAAGCAGGGGGAGTGGGAGAGGGAGAAGCAGGCTCCTGGCCGAGCAGGGAGCCCGATGCGGGGCTCGATCCCAGGACCCTGGGACCATGACCTGAGCCGAAGGCAGACGCTTAACGACTGAGCCACCCAGGCGCCCCAAATAAATAAAATCTTAAAAAAAAAAACAAAAACAAAGCTAGACGAAGTTAGGTGGCAAATAACATCTTACATCCTGCTTTCTTATTGTTGCTGATCTTGCTCTGCTTATTTACCATAAGCATTTTCCTATCACATTAGAAATAATTGCTCCACGATATTAGATCCTAAGGACAGACTATGATTTCTTTTCCTAGAACGGGCTCTGTTTACTACTTGATTGACAAGGCTATTCTGTCTCGTGTTTGCAGGCCCCAGTTGTGCCGGTATGATCTTGTGCTGATGGAGAACATGGAGATGGTCTTCCAACCCATCCTGTGCCCCAACTTGCTGATGTAACTGTTGCTGGGACACTCGGGCACCAGTAACGTCAAGAAAGCTACAACTGTAGGCTTTTTTTAAAGCGTCACCTCACCTTTTCCTCAAGGCACAAAAAAGTATGGGTGCTTTTCCAGCAGTGTCCCATGGATGTCACATTGCAAAATGTCAAACGACCTTGGATTATGGAACGGTCCTGGGAGGGGAGCCCCTAAGTAGGGCAAGTCAGAAATAGCCAGGCTCCCAAGAGCCCAGCGCCTCTCTGGCTGCGTCCTGGGGCCTCTTTGTCCTGGCCTGTCGACTCTGCTGCCAGTCATTCGGGCAGCTCTGCTCAGCGCTGTGGCTGGTCAAGCATCTGGAAGGGAAGGACTGGCTGGAGACCTCACTTCGGACTCGACCCCGCACTCCCTGTGCCAAACTCCTCCAGGTCCTTGCACATAGGAAGGAATGGAGGCTGACCTACCTCACAGGGCTGTCGTGTGGGTTTGGGGGCAAGTCTGTGAAGGGTTCTTGGAAATCCCGGTGCCACATCAGTGAGTGGTTTGATAAATGTGAATATGCTTTTATTTATTTTGATAGGGCTGATGTAATATACAATAAGAGAGCTTGTCCTCCTCAACAGCAGCCTGTCTCTTGAGCTGTTCGCTCTGGGAAGACAGGAAAGCCACACCCCGCTCTAAAGTGGGTTGGTGCGTGGAGGCAGTGGGGACACAGGGACAGCACGGGGGTGGGGGCAGCTGCTGGGACTAGACAGTAAGCGCCCGAGGGAAGAAAGGCAGACGAAGCGGTAGGACAGGCTCGCTCACAGTGACAGTGGATGCGGCGAGAGGTAGGAGAGAAAAAGCTTGGTTTTCACTTGAGGTGAAGAAGGGTCACTTTCCAGGCAACCCTCATTTTAAGCAGTCCTTCAGAAATGTTCATTTTTCCTTGTTACTGATGCAATCCATGCTTATCTGAAGGAAATTTATGGAGAATACATAGATGCAAAATGAACATACGCTGTGATCCACCTGTTGGAGGTCACGAATGCTAACCTTCTGGAATGATGCTAAATAACTTGTGTTGCTAACATGTGAATTCAAAGCATACACCGGTGTGCTCCAGTTTGAAAAATCCTTGGGCTGCCCCAGGAGTGGGTATGCTCAGTGCATCTGGAGTGACAACAGCCGCTCGGTCAAGAGGCCCTGGCGGGCCAAGGCCAGAGAGGCCAGAACCAGGGGAGGACCATCCCCGGGGCCTGATGCCCAGTGCAGGCACAGAGCCAAAGGTGGGGACACCACCCGTCCCGCAGCTGTGGCCACTGCAGGAAGGTTCCTGAGATTCTGGAGTGTCACAGGCCCATAACCTCCTCCTCATCCAAGTGACTGTTCTTCTCCTTTCCGTGAGAACAGCCCTTTTAAAAGAAATGGAGTCTTTTTTTTTTTTTTTTAAGATTTTTATTTATTTGCAAGAGAGAGAATGAGAGACAGAGAGCATGAGAGGGAGGAGGGTCAGAGGGAGAAGCAGACCCCCCGCCGAGCAGGGAGCCCGATGCGGGACTCGATCCCGGGACTCCAGGATCATGACCTGAGCCGAAGGCAGTCGCCCAACCGACTGAGCCACCCAGGCGCCCCAGAAATGGAGTCTTTATTTGATAAACTATAGAACTCTATACATACATTCCTGTGTGACACATCTTGTACAGGTTTCAATACGCATCATGTAGAGCCTGAACTTGGGAAGGAAGGCGGCTCAGAGATGCTGCTGCCCACTTGGCTATCTTCTCATCCTTCCTCCCTCTTCCACATTTCTCCAGCAGTTGTGCACAGAGAGATCAGTGTGCTGATAGGCCCTGATTTCTTTTTAGAGTTTTACTGATCCTGTATTTTTTTTTTTTTAAGATTTTATTTATTTATTTGGGAGAGAGAGACAGCGAGCGAGAGAGAGAGAGAGAGAGAGAGCATGAGCTGGAGGAAGGAGCAGAGGCAGAGGGAGAAGCAGACTCCTCACTGAGCAGCCAGCCAGACACAGGGCTCGATCCCAGGGACCCTGGGATCATGACCTGAGCCAAAGGCAGACGCATAATGGACTAAGCCACCCAGGCGCCCTGGTCCCATATCTTGATTAGCACTGCCATTTCTCTGCCCTCTTTCCCTCACCTGGTAGGCAGGGGCCAAAACAACAGCAAGAAAATGTCAGAATAGCATTGCTATCATCATGAACTCCTCGCGCCAGGGGGTCTGTCTCGGCTTCTCTAGTGTCTCCTAGCACAGTACCTGGCTCACTGGGGAATGGGTGGATGGATGGACAAACGGATGGATCAATGAATGATTAACGGAAGGAAGTTTGTTCACTGGATGGAGATGAATTTCAATGAGTCTCATGTGACAGTGATCCAGAGAAGTAAAGGCAGGTGTGGCCACTCCCTTCACAGGTTCTCCCAAGGCCCCTGAACTTCCCACTCTTGCTATCCTTGCTTCTCCTCCCTCCTCTTTGTCAGAGTCTCTGTCTGAATCCCAAATCCAAGATGCAATTAAATTGCAGTCTACCCACTTCTCTCCCATCTTCATCAATTATCTCCTACTGAGCTTTTTTCCCCCCTTACATTTATTGGTGTTATTATTTGGTTAATGTCTGTCTTCACTAGACTGCTCTGCAAGGCAGGGGCAATGAGCCTAATGTGGCGCCTACAACGTAGTCTGTGCTCAGGGCATATTAAATGAACGCTCATCATGATCTTCTGAACCCTATGGAACCATGTTCAGTTGTAAGAGCTCCCCCTACTCCCAGCCATTGCCCATTTCCACGGAGGCGCACAGCCTTCTCTGCCTTAGCCTTCTTTCCCATCACTTCTTTACTGTTTCCATTCTCTCTGGAGACCCACTACCCATCTCCCAGGCTCCCCGGGAAAAAAGAGAGGTTGGCTCTTTTTTCACTCCTCTTTAGAACCTTCCAGATGGTCCTGACACCCTTCTTCACCAAAACCACCAGTCCTGAAGGCAAGGAGATTTTGCTTTCCTTCACTTCCCCATTTTAGAGCCTTGGCTAAAACCCTCCGGGCCCCTCCAGCATTCCTGGATGACTCCAAGCTGTGGTTCAAAGTCCCCCCTTGCTTTCCACAACCCCCTTCTGCCACTGACTTTGTACGTGCGCCATCACTGCTTTTCTTACGCTGTATTGTACTGTATTTCTGTGTCTGTCCCCCCTCTGAGACTGTGAGCACTGCAGGAGCAGCAGTGGCTTATTTGTTGCCCCAGCACCTAGCACAGTGTGAGGCGCAAAGCAAGTATTCGATAAATGTCTGCTGAACAGAATGGAGTGGACTCATCTTTAGGACTTGAGGGAGTCACCTCCACTTGGATTTAAACATCAATACACTTATCACTGTTACTTCCCAAACCGTAAGTTTGGAACCTCTCATCCTTGGACCCCTGCCCCATGCTCCCAGTCCTGCAAAACCCTAGCTTAGCCAAGAAGACTTTGAAGCCAGTAACAGAAATCTACTCATACTAATGCAAATTTTACTAGAGAGGGGATTTGTGGAAACCCAAGAGCTCAACCATCAGCCTTCAGGAAGGGCAGGGAAGGGGCAGCCCCGAGCCTTTAGCAAGAGTTCATGGGCCTTTGTTGACCCTGTGCTCTACCTTGAGTCTCTGACTCAGCTTGGCTCCCTCACAGGGCAGCTGTGGACCCCTGAGATCATTGGTACCATTGTGTCCCCAGCTATTCAATCACTAGGTGGCCCAATTCCAAAATCCAGGGAGAGGAAGCAGCACTTAGATCCTCCTTTTGGGGAAGGTGTCCATCCCGTTCCAATCAGTTATGGCTGGAACGGGGTAGGGTAGCTAAATCCTGTGGTCCTTGAGCTACTCCTTTCAACTGCTCTGTGCAGATCCAATCCAGCCAATAAAGGAACTTGAGTGCTATTGACAAAGAGCCTCAGTGAGTGCCTGGCTAATCCACTCTCACTGGAACCTCTTGCCTTTTCTTCCCTCCCACTTCCCTGAGCAACTGGCACCTACCTGCTTCTCAGTCCAGCATGTGTCCCTGGTCGGGGGTTACTGCTGTCCTTTGTCAGGCTGCCTGGGCATATGCTGTAAATGAATGGGCTCAACAGAGGCTAGTGTATATGCCAGGTGGTGCACCAGCTGGTTAGAGTTAGCTCTGCAGGTGCTGGGTCAGGGAGACAGATCAGCGTGGAGGTGGGATGGGAGTGAGGAACCCAGTTTAAGGCTTCTTTCCCATGCAGACAGGTTGAGCAGGAGGAATCAGAATAGGAATCCCGGGGAGTGGGGTGGATCAGGCAGCAAGCAGTGGCTTGGGTGGTGAGCCTGTGGGAAATCAGGTTTGCATCCCCCAAAAGAGCTCTGTCAAAGGTCTCTTCCCCCGCCAGGTTCGCGGAATCCCACAACCCTCAGGTATGCCTGCTGGGTTTTCCCACAGAGTCTGACACTGCACACTGCTTCCTTTTCTAACACTGCTTCTTGGGCTCTTGGGACACTCCTCCCCCTCACCGACATCCCTGAGTGAGCCATCTTGTTCTCTGATTCCATGATTTCCTTACCAGACTTCTGATCTCAGTCCTCTCTTTCTCAAGAAGGTAGCATAGGGTAAGAGATTAGGCTCTGGTGTGTGACCTCTGTCAACTTACTTAACTCTTCCTAAGCTTCCCTTTCCTGGACTGTAAAGTGGGGCTGTTAAGAGTCCCTGCTTCAGGGTGCCTGGGTGGCTCAGTTGGTTAGATGAGTGCCTTCGGCTTGGGTCATGATCCCAGGGTCCTGGGATCGAGTCCCACATCGGGCTCCCCCTGCTCAGCGGGGAGCCTGCTTCTCCCTCTCCCTGCCACTCCCCCTGCTTGTGCTCTCTCTGTCAAATAAATAAAAGCTTTAAAAAAATAAAAATTAAATTAATATTTAAAAAATTAAAATTAAAAAAAGTCCCTGCTTCATAAGGGACGTTATGTGGAATAACTGCTGTCATGCATGCATGTAAAATGCTTTCTGTGCGGTCTGGAGTGTACTAAGTACTCAGTGACTCTCAGCTGCTGTTCCTTTCCAAAGTCTCATGGTCTGTCTAGGAGACCTTCTCCCATCCCCTTGTTTCGACTCTCTACTCTAGAAAGATGATCTCCGGATCCGAATGCAATTGGAGCTCTGGATTTTCACCTGCTTGTTGAGATGCACTGCAGGACAGAGGAAGGAGCAGGGGCTCAGGAGGGGCAGACGGGGGTTGCATCTTATTCAGCACTCACAGCTGTGGCCTTCAGCAGCACTCACAAAGAGCCTTCATCTGAACACCTGCTCACCCACGCACTCATTAAGTGGGTTCATGATACTTGCTTCTCTGGAGTTGAATAAGCTTTGCCGTATCTATTTCTCCCAGAGCACCTATTCTGCTCTAAAATGATAACTCTCTCCATGCTGTCCCCCAACCAAAGGGAGAGTCAAGTCCTTGAGAGTAGAAGCCTTGCCTTCTTGTTCACTATGTTCTCGGCCCCAGCACGCTCCTGGCAGAGGCTCAATAATGTTAGTTGTTCATTTACTTTCTCTCCTCCTGTATTCCTCTGACTTCTCAAATCAACATGTACCCATCCAAACAACTAATCATTTCCTCACTAGACCTGACCCATTAATTTAACAAACATTTGTTAAGTGCCAATTATAAGCCAAGCACAGGCCTAAGGGCTGGGACAGACAAAAGATAGATGAGACATTGTCTCACTTAGAGAAATGTTTACTGTCCACTGGGGAGATGGATAATGACACAGTATTTGTAATAATAGGAATACAGACACTTCACAGGGAACCCCAAGCACAGAGAAGGAACAACCTTTCTGAATGTGGGAGCTGGAGAAGGCTTCTCAGAGGAGGTGACAATTGCCCTGTGTGGTTATGAAAGAGTAGCAATTTTTCAGGCAGAGATTGCCCAAGAGAGAGGGAAGAGCGTTGTAAAGACATGAACTAACATGGTGCATGCTCAGCTGGAATGGAGGGTTTGAAGGGAGAGAACGAATGGAGGGCTGAGACAATTTCCCCACATTTTTTAAGTGGAAAATTTCAAACATATACGGAAATAGAATACATGTATAAAATCCTCCTCCACGTGCCCATCAGCCAGCTTCAACAATTACCAATTCAATGGCCAATCTTTTTGATTTCTATCCCTACCACTAAACTCTCATCCCATTATTTTGATGCAAATCCCAGACTGAATCATTTCATTTATAAATACTTCAGTATTTTGAAAAGGGAAAGCATATCCCTTTTTTCTTTCTATAGATGTATCATGGTATACTGTAACAATGCGACTTGTTTGTTCGCTGTTTATCCCTGCTATCTCTATGGCGACTGCGCTCTATCATGATCTAGAGTTGACTCCCTCTTTTAGGAAGCTACTTAGTGTTCCTTTTTGAATATACCACAAATAATCTCACTAGTCCCCAACTGATGGGCATTTAGGTTGTTCCCAATCTCATAATACCAAAACAAAGCTGAGAGAATACCCTGGAACATACATCTTTGTCTGTGAGCATATCTGTAAGTTAAATTCCTGGACACGGAATTGCTAGGACCTGGTACACTTCAAATTCTGACAGGTGCTTCTTACTTGGCCCAAGAGGTGCTTTGAATGATATGATGAAGACGCTTTCTCTCTGTTGTCTAGGCTTGTGGCATTATGGAGTCCTCTCTGCCTCTTCTCCATGTAATCAGTCATATTTCCTACCAACTCAGCTCCTTCTCGTGTGTCCATCCTCCTCCCTTCATTCTCATTGCTGTGGTCCTGTCTCAGCCTGCATCCTTTCTCACTAGGACAGTTGCAACTACCAACTCAGAACGTATTCTAATCATCTGCCAGAGCAAACATCCTAAAACGGGAACTAAATCATTCTCTTGTTTAACACCTGTGTTCCTGTCTCACCATGCACAATATTGAAAAATCCAGCTCCCGAGCCTGCCTTCCAGTTTGTCTCCAACTTCTCATTTCTCATATAGTTTAGGCTTCACGAAACTGGACTCTGGTGCCTTACTTGGGCCCCTAGCTCACCCTCTCCTTCCTTTCTCTGTTGTGGAAATCCTGCTCACCTTTCAGGTAAACTCAAACCCTGTCTCCTCCATGAATCCACGCAGTGTGGGACCATTAGTTTTGTACCCGGGTTGACTTGGATTCTAATCCTGACTCTCTCTCTCTCTTTTAACATTTGGAGTCCTCTGCCCACCAGGGGGATACATTTTCATTTGTGGATATGATCACCAGCCTTGGGCTTATGAATGTCTTAATAGTTGGAGGCCTTACTGATGCATGTTTTCTAGGATACCTAACAATCGCTCTTATTATTCTTAAAATGATTATAGCCACTACCCCAAACCTCCCTCAAGAAAGTCAAGAGACTTATCAGTAATAGAAAGTTACTGCTCAGTCTGTTAAGGGTCTGCCTTCGGCTCAGGTCATGGTCTCAGGGTCCTGGGATCCCCACATCAGGCTCCCTGCCCAGCGGGAGTCTGCTTCTCCCCCGTCCCCCTGCTCTCTCAAAAAAAAAAAAAAAAAAAAAAAAAAGCTGTGGCCACAGCCCAGGCTGCCACCTTCCTGCGGGATATTCCAGAGATCAGTTTAACTTATACTTTAGAATCATAGGTCATGGCTTGGAGCAGGCACAGCGGGCCCAGAAGTTATGATGAGCAGTTTTACCAGAACTGTTAACAAAATAGCTGACTACCGCCAGAGCCATCAGAGACCAACAAAGAGCTTGAGACGCCCTAGCTGAGGTGGTCCTCCGCAACAGTAATCAGGGCTCTCTTTTCTGGGGATGTCACTTAATCTGAGACTCAGATTTTTGCATCTGTTAAATAAAGACAAAAATACCGACCTTGCCGGATTGTTGTGAGGGGTAGGGATAATGGAATCAATAAAAAGTAATTTTCATTATTTCTGTGGTCATTATGACCGTCCCACCAAACTTGATTGGAGCACTGGCTGTATTTGCTTTGTATCACAGCTGGGGGTGGACAAGAGAGTGTTGAGCACTAGACTGCAAGCTCGCTGTAGGCAGGGCTCGTGAATCACCTCTGGATCTCCCAGCGCCTGGCAAAGAGCCTGCAAATAAGCAGAGAAAGAGACAGAGGTAAACATGGAAAAAGATGCGCAGACGGAAGGAGGGCAGACGCACAGTAGAGCTGCTGCAAGACAGGTTTCGGCTGGAATCTCGGCTGGAATCTCAACAAGCCCGCTCAGCTCGCGGAGCCCAGGCCGGGGGCGGGGCCGGGGTCCAGGGGCGGGGCTTGGTGCGGACCCCGCCCCGGTCCGTCCGTGAATGCGCTCCGCAGGCGCAGGCCGCGCGCAACCCCGAGCCGGGAGCTGCCTGCAGGTTCCCCCGCGGCCCGGCGGGTCCGGGAGCGGGCGCCGAGATGCGCCCCCTGCTCGGCCTCCTGCTGGTCTTCGTCGGCTCCACCTTCGCCCTGTACTTGCTGTCGACGCGACTGCCCCGGGGGCGGACGCTGGCCTCCGGCGAGGAGACCGGAGGCAGGTGCGTGGCGGGGGCCGCCGTTCGGGTCAGAGGAAGGGAGCCAGGTCCGAGGAGGGGGTCTGGGAGTGGGAGATTCGGTTCCGGGAGCGGAGGCGTCGGGGGCGGGGGGTTCGGTTCTGGGACTGGGGATCGGGGTCTGGTGGCCCGGCCGCATCTGTCCGGTGTCGGGCCGGCGGGGTGGATGGGAGTCGGGGCCCTGGCTGGGGCTGCCGGCTGCCGGCTGCGCGGTGTGCAGTTTGGGCGCGAGATCGCTGGCTTTGCACGCAGGGCGGTGATTTGCAGAGGGAAACGCGGCGTCTTATCGCCGCGGCGCCCGTTCGCGCGCCTCTGTCGGCGCGGTGGCGTCGCCGCGGGAGCCGTGCGCTCGTCGCCTTCCTGGGCCCAGCCCTAACCCGACCCTCGCCCCAGGGTGGACCGGCAGCCCCCCTCTCCACAACTGCTATCAGCCTCCCTCCTCCGTCCTCTCCAGCCCGTCTCGCTTCCCGTCAGCTCTGCGGTTGGGGCTTGCAGGCATTCGGTCTTCAGGAGTGTTGCATGGACTTTAAATTATTCACGAACTAATGATCAGGTCCGCCCGTCTTCCTGGCTGTCTCTCCTTTTTGCCTTCTCATGACCGACTTGGTGGGGCGGGAGGCGGCGCCGCCGGGCTGATTCCCCGGGAGTGTAGCATACAGTTTATGAAGTTTATGGAAGTGTGCCTGGCACAGCCTTGCGTTGGCAAGGATGTTACTTATATTTGAATATGAGGATAACTGTGTTCAGTTACAGTATTCTTTTGCTCTAGTTGAGAAGGCTGTGCTGTGGATGTCAGACATACTAAGAGAAACATTCTGGTGACAAGTAGGCGGGTTTGCTCATAATTGATCATTGATGGATTCAAGGGTTACTCTTATCTCAGAGGCAAGGTAGCCTTTACACCGTAACCCTTGTACAGGGTTCAGAATGCCCTAAGGGCCAGATAAAGAGTTGGGGAGGGGGGAGCCTCTTTGAAAGGGTTGGTTTCAAGCCTGACATGTTACCAAGAAGCTTATGTTTATGGTCTGGGACAGATATACTTTCCCAGAGAGTCTTTAATTGGCCTGTTAGTGACTGATAGAACAGTCTTTTTACCTAGTAACTGGGGAGCACTGTGAAGTGTCAATTGTCCTTGGCCTGAAGCTTGTGGGGGAGGGGGCGTTCCATGAAGGGAAGCCAATTTAGGACATTTAGTTCTTGCCTGAAAATGAATGCGTTTGCCTCTTAAGAATACATCATAAAACCTGAGAACTAAAAGGGCACTTACCACTCATTTTTTCCTATAAGGAAACTGAGGCCCGGGGACTAGCCCGAGATCACACTGCTGGATAGCAGCAGAGTTGAGATGTTAACCCAGGTCTTGCTTCCCAAACCAGGGCTCTTCTGTCTTCCTCCGCTGTGTGGTATCAGGTTCCCCGTCACCCTGGGCTCCCAGTATGTGTGCATTCCCAGCAAACCAGATGATGGGCACATTTATAAACCTACTTTGGAATGAAGGCACAAGTGACTTTCCTAGGTCCTAGGCCGATCTGGACTCACGTTTCCATGCGCTTTTCCAAATCCCCAGGTCACTGTGGTTCCCCTCAGACCTGGCGGAGCTGCGGGAGCTCTCCGAGGTCCTTCGGGAGTACCGGAAGGAGCACCCGGCCTGCGTGTTCCTGCTCTTCTGCGGCGCCTACCTCTACAAGCAGGGCTTTGCCATCCCTGGCTCCAGCTTCCTGGTCAGTGCCCTGCCCTCCTTCTGTGCCCACCAGGAATCCACCTTCTGTCTTTGCAGAGGGGCCCTTAGGCTGCAAATCACACAGTCCAGAGGAAGAGTACTGTGGCGGCCCTTTGTCGACAGCCTCCCCTGGGTCAAACACTGTCCTGGTTGCTTTCCTGACCTTATTTAACTCTCCTAGCAGCCTTAGCGTGTGGGCGTCATGATCCCATTTTACAGATAAGGAAACACTGCGGTGGGAAGGGACTGTCCAAGGTGACAGGGAGAGGAGGGGCGGGGCTGGGGGGCTGAACCCGTGTCTGCCTGGCCCCAGAGTCGGCCTCTCCTCTTGTTTCCAAGGCCTTGATGGCTGCGCGCTGTCCCGGAGACACACACACACAGTCCGGGCTGGGTCGGCTGTTCCTCTTGGAGCTTCTGGAACGTTCTGCATCTTGGCACCGTTTTCTATTACTTTTTGAAAATCTGTGTCCTCCACTAGTCTTTGAGTTCTTTGAGAACCGGGCCCATTCCTGATTCTCGGCTTTGTGTTTCTTTGCCCGGCTCAGGGAAGTGCCTTCCCAGATGTTTGACGAACAAATGCAAGTTGTTGATGGTGATGTGAGGCTGGAGAGGCCGGGGAGACCTCCCTGCGTGGGGAGGGTGTGGGGAGGACGAATCGTCCTGATTTCCCAGGCGGCCCCCCCCCACCGCCCTCGGAGCTGCGGCGCTGGGCCTGGGTATGCACTCTCGCTGCGGGCTGCTTCTGTTCAGTTGCTGCCTAAGGCTCTAAGGAGGAACCTTGCTGTCCTCCCAACAGCATTTTCAGCTGCTTCATGTCAATGTGTGTGTATTTTAGGGCTTGGGGTGGGCTTGAATCTCAGCTGTGTAACCACGGGCAACCCTTTAACTTCTCCAACTCTGTTTCCTCATCTGGAAATTGGGGCTACTCCTGCGCGTTGTCGTGTGGAGGGTTAAATGGAACGGTGCGTGGAGAGCACCTGGCTCGGTGATGGTGCCTGGCGCACAGTGGCCCTCAGCACTTGTTGAATGACTAAGTGACTGAGCAGGAGACCCTGAAAGCTTCCTTCCGTCCTGCTTTTTTCTCCTGCCTTGGCATCTTTACTCCAGGCTCGGGCTGGAAACTGGAAGAAAAGCAAACACGTCCATGTCAAAAGAGACAGGGAGGCGTGTGGTGCTTGAGGTCTGGGACTGACTTCTTGGGGGTGCCTCTGTAGCTGCCTTCCCTCTTTCTTTTTTTTTTAAGTAGCCTCCATGCCCAACATGGGGCTTAAAGTCACCACCCTGAGATCAAAGTCAGAGGCTCTACCGACTGAGCCAGTCAGGCGCCCCCTGCCTCCCCTCTTGAGCTGATCCCTATTCAGGGCAGAGTCAGATGCTACCTGGGGGTGAATCCTGTCTCTGTCTAGTGGAGGAGCTTGGGCACGATACTTAATCTCTCCCCGCGAGAATGGTGTAAGGATGGCACGTGACACAGGGTCATTGTAAGGATGAAATAAGACATGTAGTCAAGCACTTCATTTATAGTGGGTGCTCATCAGACCCCCACCTTCTCACTTGGAAGTTCCCCTTTTACTTTCTCTCTTGGATCCCATGTTTGGCAGGGTGACGTCTACCGGCCAAACTGTATTTAGGATGTATTTGCTCACTTTTCATTTTTCTTAATCTAAGACTTTTTTGAGTGTCAGCTAGAGCTCTGGTCAACATGGAACCCCCAGTGTTCTCTACCACAGATGTAATTCCAGCAGGAAGCAAAGAAAGAGGACGTTTTATATAGCTTAGGTGGTCTTACTGAAGGAAAATTCATGGTTTCTGTTCATTTAAAATGGTAACAATAACGTGTGAGTTGCATTTCTCCCTTCTTGGAGCACTCCTGATCGCAGGACCTCCCACAGCCCGCGCAGCAGGCCGGGGGGCTGTATACCCATATTGTCCCAGAGAATGTTCTCCTGCCTTCTGAAGTGTTCACCTCATCCCTGTTTGGAAGGTGAAGAGACCAAGGCCAGGGGTACAGTTCCCAGCCCTGTCATCACTGTTCATTCACCCCTTTAGAATGGGAGTTGGGTGTGGGTTGGGAAAATCACTGGAAGAGGAGGGAACCTCTGACTCTTGGGCCCCAGTACAAGGTGACTGGTAGCCAGCAGTTGTTCTAACGGCTGAGGGGTTTGTTTTATTTTTGCAGAATATTTTAGCTGGTGCTTTGTTCGGACCATGGCTGGGGCTTCTGCTGTGCTGTGTGTTGACATCAGTGGGCGCCACATGCTGCTACCTGCTCTCCAGTGTCTTTGGCAAGCAGCTGGTGGTCTCCTACTTTCCTGAGAAAGTGTCCCTGCTGCAGAGGAAGGTAAGGGGAGGGGCCGCAACCCAGTGCTGGGCCCCCTGATGGTCACCTCAGGGCCCTGAGGGGTGTGCAGGCAGGAATTTCCTACCGTGGTCCCCTGCCCTGCTTTGGAGCTCTTAGGGGCTCCTTTTGGTCTGTTCATGAGGCACAGACCTGGGATCAAATTCCAGCTTCATCATTACGCGCTCTGTGACTTTGGGCAAGTTCCTGACTTCTCTGAGTCTCAGGTACTTCCATTTTATTTTATTTTTTTAGAAGATTTTATTTATTTATTTGACAGAGACACAGCGAGAGAGGGAACACAGGAGGGGGAGAAGGAGAAGCAGGCTCCCCGCGGAGCAGGGAGCCTGATGTGGGGCTCGATCCCGGGACCCTGGGATCATGACCTGAGCCGAAGGCAGATGCTTATCGACTGAGCCACCCTGGCGCCCCAGTACTTCCATTTTAAAAATGAGGAAAACAGGGGCGCCTGGGTGGCTCAGTCAGTTAAGTGTCTGCCCCTGGGGCGCCTGGGTGGCTCAGTTGGTTAAGCAACTGCCTTCGGCTCAGGTCATGATCCTGGAGTCCCGGGATCGAGTCCCGCATCAGGCTCCCTGCTCAGCAGAGAGTCTGCTTCTCCCTCTGACCCTCCTCCCTCTCATGCTCTCTGTCTCTCATTCTCTCTCTCGCAAATAGATTAAAAAAAAAAAAAAAAAAAAGTGTCTGCCCCTGTCCCAGGGTCTTGGGATTGAGCCTGCTTCTCCCTGTCCCTCTGCTACTCCCCTTGCTTGTGCTCTCTCTGTCAAATTAATAAATAAAATCTTAATTTAAAAAAATGAAGGAAACAGTCTCTACCCTGGAGGTTTGTTGGGAGATTCAGGAACAGAATATATGAAATATCTAGAACAGTGCTTGGTGCTATCAGATTTTCAATATCTAGAGATCCTCTGCTTCTTAATGGCCTTGTCTTTTTTGGCTACAGGTGGAGGAGAATAGAAATAGCCTGTTTTTTTTCTTGCTGTTTTTGAGACTTTTCCCCATGACGCCAAACTGGTTCTTGAACCTCTCAGCTCCGATTCTGAACATCCCGATTGTGCATTTCTTCTTCTCTGTTCTGATTGGTAAGAAGCTGGTGGGGTAAGTCTGAGTCTTCAGCATTGCCATGTCGGAGGCCTACCCACATGGGCCTGTGTCTGCCTCTGAGAGCCCAGGTTTGTGAAGAACAGCATCAAGAGTTGCGACCTCCAGTAATTATTCCTGATTTCAAATCTGCTCAGGGCTGAACAGAAAACCCATAAAAATACTTTTGGGAAAAGTAAGGGTAGTTCATCCCACAGCGGTATTTAGCGCTTGTTGTGTGGCCAGCACTGTGCTGGGCACTGGGGTTGGTAGCATCCTCTGTGGAAAATGAGTCACTTGGCCCTTAGCCAGGTCTCAGGAAATGCTAGCAGGAAAGCTGAGCTGGAGTGAGGGGGTGTGGGTGAAGAAAGGGTGGAGGCTGAAGAAAGGAGCAGAGCAACTTGGCCAGGGGAGGGGCTAGGACAAGAGCATGGTTTCTCCAGGTCTGGGCCTTGGATCAGCCCGTAAAGTCAGTGACTGTTGTTGTCTTCACACTGGAGGTGAACCACCGTCTGTAAGCCTAAGGCAAGGAGTGCTTCTCGTAAACCTACTTGAGAGCATGGAGAGAAAGACTGACTACTCAGGACTTCTAGGTCGGACAGAACAAATCTGTGGTTGAGCAGCTGCTATTAATAGGGAACGCTTGAGAGAGAAATTGAGATCTTAAGTCGAAGCAAAATCGACCACAGCTCATTCCGGTCATTTGGCTTTCAGACAAAGTGTCTTGCTTCCTCAGTTAGCAGCCTGTGATTACCTAGGTGGCAGGAGGCCGGGAAAGACTCTGGAGACCCGGCTTCCAGTCTCCTCTCTGACAAGCTGTGTGACCTTGAGTGCTCTGTGATCTTGAGGCATCGTCTACTGTAGGGGAGGACTGAGTGATCAGGGGGTCTCAAACCAATTAGTCTCAGGAGTGGCGGTCAGGAGAAGCTGTTCGGATGCAGGTTCCTGGGTTTTACTCCAGGCCCAGGTAACCAGAATCTTGGGGGAGGGTGGAGGGAGCCCAAGGATGTGTTTTTACCAGCTTCCCCAGGGGATTGTTAAACAGCCAGCCTGTCTGGCCACCAGTCAGACTTCTCAGGGATCCAGTGGATTTGATGATCTCTTAGAGACAGTATAGAATGCGAAAGTAGTGCTGTTTCTAAGAAACTTGTTTTTATCTTATGCATATTATAAATCTCATAATGCTGGTGCCTCTCATTACTTAGGCTGTTGGGTCCTCAGAACCCAGTTTGAGGGCACTTCTAGCAAATGTGTGAATCTTACACTTTCTCGTACTAACTCTATCTCCTGATTTCTTGTATCCTGCATTTATTTTTTTGTTTCCTATTAAAAATATTTTTATCTTATTGTACCACATGCATTTTTTGTAAATCATCTCAAGTCTTTTTGTTAAACAGGGCAGTTTATGGGAAGTGAGGAAAGGAGGGGAAGAGGTGGAGAGGGGAAAGAGGTAATGTGCTTAGGGGTCAGGAGTTGGGCAAAAAAAATCTGGAGTCATGGTTGTGAATTCCTGGGGACGTTTCTGAGGGGTTATTGTTTCTCATCTTGCTGCCCCTGGTAACAGGCTCTTTCCCTTTCTTCCAGGTTTGGTCCCGTACAATTTTATCTGTGTGCAGACAGGTTCCATCCTGTCAACTCTTACCTCTCTGGATGCTCTTTTCTCCTGGGAAACAGTCTTCAAGCTTTTGGCCATTGCCCTGGTGGCCTTAGTTCCTGGAACCCTCATTAAAAAATTTAGTCAGAAGGACCTGCATTTGAATGAAATAAGCAACGCTAATCACCTAAATAGTAGAAAGGACACGTGATCTTGGTTTTTTGTTTGCCACGTCCCTGGACTCTGTTGCTTATTTGTGTGATGGTGTGGTCCTCTGCAGCCCCTCATTGTTTTTAATTACCCTCAACAGGTGATTTGGACACTCTTGATCCGTGTGCAGTGTTTTCATAAAGGATTTTCTGTGCCCTAGAAGGGGGATTGTACCAGGTCCTCAAACCAGTCCTGGCTTAGCAGGACACTCTGTGAAACGGATGGCCTTCTAGAAAACCCTATTTATATTCTGTTGAATAACAAGGAACTCAGAGTGGTCTGTTGTATTTGCCTCTTGCCAAGCCCTGAGCTGCCTTAGGAGAAGATGCTGATTGTCCTTGTCCAGAGTGCCCTTTTTCTAAGTGGTAGGCTGTTGTGATAGGTGTTCTCCTGTTAAGTCCCTAGTGGGTGTTCGTGGTATAAATGATGACGTGAACCCGCATCACTGACATTACCCTTCATCTTGTTAGCCTCTCGAAGAGTATTGTGTACTACTTTTTTGCTGATGAGCTACCTCTTCCATAAACCAAGGGAAACAAGCTGACGAACTGCGCCGAACTTGCACGTACAGCTCAAATGCACAGTGATCTCCGTGATGCTCTTTGTGTTCAGATGCACTGACCTTACCATATATGTCAAACCTCTTAGCTGCATGTCCTGACAAATAAGCTGATTGCAAATAGATTAAATACGAATGCAGCAAACTCTGTGTTGTAGGTATGTTCTGGAGAAATTCTTACCTGTCTGAATGGGGCAGCGTCCTTGGCTCACTTGAACCAAATGACTATCAGTACATTTTCTAATCTATCCTTTCTGTGTATGAACCCTTTCTCCATCCTCCTGCTAGGAGAATGGATTCAGTACACTCAGCTATCAGCCAGTGTGCCCTCTATTTTTTTTTCATGTTGTCATTTGTCGAGAATAACTGAGGAATACTTTTATCTTTTAATCCAAAGAGGGAAACTTGGTTTTGGATTTGTTGTGTGACGTTTTTGGATTTGTTGTGTGACGTTTTAATGTTCTGTAGCTGTCATTGCTTCTTGCAGCTGTGGTATTGAACGGGCACAGGCCTGGGTTAATGCTGCCAGGGACACAAGGACCTTGGCACCTAAACTGACCAGCTCTGGGATCCCGGACCCTACAGGAGTAACTCATCGTTTCTTACCGGAACTGTTGCCTTTGGGCGTCACCTGCTGGGTTTTGATCTGGCTTGGCCAAAGTCTTGCCAAGGCTTTCACTTGGCCCACTGTTCTACATGCATTCCTGAGAATGCTCATGTTCAGTAGGAAGCATCAGTTCCCAAGCTGTGCTTTAGGGACATGGTATGATCCAAAAAAACACAACAAGAACTTCATTTTTAAAGATGTGTTGCTTTCAGAGAAGCTTGGTAACGAGTGGGGGGTGAGGAGAAGGCTGTGTGAAATCTGTAGCTTTTTGTGTTCTGGAGGAGGAGGAGGAGAGAAGGGGGAAACCAGCGTCGTCTACACTATTGCAAGTATGTGCCCTTTGCCCTTCACAGATCCTCATATTTGTCTCTCCCCCCCATGATTTTGCTACAATGTGCCTTACCAGTTGTGAGTTTACAGGTAAAGCAATTTCCCAAATAAATGGATATTAATGTTCTGTGTGGTGTGTGTTGGACATGTTGCTAACTTTCCATTCCCCTTGCCGGTGGGAATTAGGATTGGCTGAAAAGCAGACGATCCAAAATGGTGTTTTAGCTTTCTACTCTTGGGAGGCTTCTCACCACTATGATTCTTTGGATGCCAGATTTTTGTTTTCCCCTTTTTCTTCTCTGCACTCACTCGACAGTGGGGTCACTAGGAACAGAGGAGGACCTACAAGATGGGCAGCGGGGAAGCCGTGGGAAGGCAGGAGGGCATCTGTCCAGGCTGTGACAAAACAAGAAGAGACTATGAGGAAAGAAAACGACGGTTTCCCTTCCTTCTGTGGGTGTGTCTGAAACAACAGAGCCACAGAAACCAGCTTCTCCACCCCCGGCTTTCCTGGCGCAGGACACCCTGCCTGTCGAGTCTTCCCTTCCCGAAAGCTCTGACAAGTGCCCGGACAGGTGAAGGCAGCTGTCAGGACCCACATAGCACCTTAGGAAAAGACAGGACCAGAAAGGAGTGAAGCACACTTTTTGTTTAATTCCATGCATTGGTTTGCTTCGATCGTCACTCCCGTTCCCCTCACCGTACAATTGCTCAGTACAAATGGAGCTGGCGTCCGAAACCACAGGGAGCAGGGGACTGGCAGGACTGGAGACCCCGGGGAGACAGATGAGGAAGCTCACTTTGAGACTTAGCCACAGGAAAGAATTTGCTCCACACTGATAGGAACTCCAGTTATTGCAATAAAGAATCCAAGTGGTGGAGAGCCGCCCAGGTGATAGGGTCCCTAAGGGCCATCTTCCTAAGAGCTGGCACATTCTGACTGTGGGGCCCTCTGTGTGGCACCATCGGAGGACCCTTTCTGCCGGGACACCGGGCAGCAACCTGGGGCCAGGGGCCAGCGCTCCCGAGTGCGGTGAAGTGGCTCCAGGGAGTAAGCCTGGCATTCGGCTGAAGGTTTCCTTACAGCGGCCTTGCATCCACGTAGGGGCCTGTCTCTGTGAAATCCTGCCACGATGCCCTCGTCACGTGACAGTTAACAGAAGCCTTACCCCAACTCTTTGGAGGTAACCCTGTTTCTCAAAGCAGTGCTTTGAGAGCTCCCCTTCTTCTGCCATTTGTCCCTGAGAAGTGTTCCGGGTTCCAGAAGGGTCTTCCACTTGGCAACCTTGTTCATTCCAGTTTGAATAGGCGCTTGCAATATTGGCGGTAGCATGCAAACAAGCCGACTAATGTAATTCTTATGTGCTAGTCTATGAGGTTGGTAACATTGGTGGTAGGAGTATACTAGGGCATTTATTCTATGAAATCAGCAAAGAAGAAAAATCTTGCTGCCTGGAAAGGCACTAAATTCATACCGACAGTACAAGTCAGAGTCTTAAAAAGAATATCACATTGTTTTGGTACATTAGCCTCACGGAGTCTAAGAAAGAAGTAACTGGGACTTAACGTATTAACTTTGTTCATAGAAGGGGAGGGAGGAACATGCTTACTGAACACAGTGAAATGATGTAAATGCAGAGACACTTTGGAATTCCATTCATCAGTGATTGGAAATTATTCAGTTGGAATTGTCATCCAAAAGGGCAATGGGCGGAAGCAAGTGGCCTTTTTTCCTGCCAATGGTGCTGACGCCCCAACAGCCACAGGGTGGGCTCCATAAGGAGGACACTGGTGTGATCCTGTCACTCTCCCTTCAGAGCTAACTCAAGATATCAAACCACCTTGAGAAAATTAATTATGAGCTTAGGATTGGGATGCCAAAACAGATCTCCCCCTACACACCAATTCCAATCACGTGGTAGTTGTCCCCAGTGCCCTGCTGTGAGAGGTTCTGAGGCTGTGGAAAGAATATGACGATCAATAAATAACACCAGTCTTGGGTGTTCAAGGGGGGAGGTGGTAGATGGCGGTATGCAGTAGTAGTTTGGTTTCTGGTTTCTTTTTTTAGTGGAAAAACAAAACACACTATACTGCAGAGCAGGGCAGGGCAGGAATTCCTTGGGTTCCAAATATGTTCTCTTCTGGAGAGTTCAGTTCCAGAAAGTTCAAGTGGGAACATTTTACGAAAAGGGGGAAAACTTGAGACAAAAGGGCATGGGGATAAAAAAGTAAATTATTTGATCAATAAGGCTGCATTCACATGGAAAGGATGTCAATTCTTCATAGTAGAGGAGGGCATTTAAAATTGGGTTGGTACCAGGAAAATCCAATACCATCACATCTATTACCTGGGGTGAGAGGGAAATTTAGCAAAAATGAGGCTCTGAAATGTATGTCTAGTATTTACTAAGTCCTACTTTAAGAATCCTTAATTCTAGAAGGATGATTTGTTGATACTAAAGTTTTTAAGTATCTGAAATTCAAGTAGGCTGTACCAAATCATCTTACAGCAGAGCTAGCTAGCATCGCTACCCTTTTTGAGTAGGAGCTCCCACAATCTTGCGAACAGGTTGAAACTTCACTGGCGGTAAGGTCTATTATTTCAAAGTGGATGTCGGCTTCTCAGTCCCTCTGCTAAGCCATTTTAATAGGAATTGTTATCAGAGGACATGATCTAGAAATAGATGAAAATCAGAACCAAATGTTCATCTGCAAGACAAAACCCATTATCTTGCAGTCAGTCAAAAACAGATGCTAAATGAATGTGAACGCTCATCCCAAGGGGGTTAAACTTTCAATCAACACTGAAGCTTGAAATCATAGTCTTGTGAGGCTCCTTACAGCATGTTGCATGGTCCTGAGGACTGAAGAATCCACTCTTCGATTCCCTGAGCTCTGGATGCAGCACTCTTCAGATGACTGTGAAGTTGTTCTCAAAGAAACACACACCGATTCACAACTGTCCTGGTTAGCTCAAGGCAGGCAGTGAAGGGCCAGGCTGGGATAGAGAAGGCTTTTCACGTAGACTATGGACACTGTTCTCTTCTGAAGCCTCTAGTCACTTATACTAAAAATAAAAATGTTCAGTGTGGAACTTTATGCAACTCTTGACAATACGGTGAATGACTAAAGATTCAACACTGTCTGCTAGCCTAGCATGCTCATAACAGTAACCCAGATGGGTATATATGGCATAATCATGACAGGCAGTCAAGATGGTAACTCAAAAAAACATCAAAATTATGAGGTATCAGGTATCAGATTTTCTAGGAAGACCATCACTGAAAGGTGCTAAGACAGAAGCTGACCCTCATGTTTCTCTTTTGCCACTAGAGGTGGGCAAGAACTGGACGAGCTGAAGCGTGTTTTATGCTAGAGAGAAAGAGGATGTAGACTTGTAGCCTCTCTGTTCCCAGAAGCAACGAAGCAGAGAGAGTCAGAGGACAGTGTGGGTCTAAAGTCCAAGGATGGAAACTCTGGCCTTTTGAGGTACCTTTCCAGCCCTATGACCCTCTAAGTGACTAGGCCTCCTTCTAGAATTTCTCTCATCTTTTACTGGATGACATCACAGCCAGGCATTTTATGTCATTTTGTTTTAATGTTTCTTTGCTATTCCCAGCCAGGAGAAAAAAAAAGGGTTTGGTGCTATGGGACCCGGTAGGAAGGAGAGGACAACCTGCTGCCCGCTCCCGGCGCTGCCTGACCTACGGGCCCCGGGCGGCAACCCCCTAGGTCAGTTCCTCCCAGGGCACTAAATAATTCTCTTTTTGCTTCTAATGTAGTCCCATGATTTTATTTCTTAAGAAACTTGAGAAGGTTTACAGCTTTTGAAGTATTTGTCCATCCACTCAGTCATCTGCCCACCCAGGAGCTTTTAGGATCAAGTCAAAACCACAGTGTACCCACCGGGCTCCAGGGCAGAACCCGCATCCTCAGATGATTGTTGTTGCACACAGAAAATGAGGGAATACAACTAAGATGAATACCAGGGAGCTCCCAAATGGCAGTTCCATTTTCATTCCTTCATAAAGATCATAAAAAGCCATCATTACTCATGGTTAGCAATACACACAATCATTGTGCTACACTGTAAACCACACCTTCTGATCGACAGAAAATGAGAATAATTATTATAAAATAAAATAACAATGATAATAATGCCATAACTTAAGATCTTTCATGTAGTCCAGCTACAGAATTTATACAAAATGGAATAATTTAATGCAAACAATACTGCTCTCTGTATAAGTTAAACATTCTCCTTCATCCTACCTAAGAGCTATAAATTATAGACACTAAATTTTAAATCAATGTCTCAACATAAAATGTAAACAAATGGAGGGATCAAACAAGCAAAAGGAACTGCTCTAAATTCCCTCCACCTTTCCTTTTTGGCTGATGCAATCAGTGACACTGAGGGAAGGGGGGGGCAACAGTTTCATCTGTGTTGGAAATAGTTTAATACCTGTATGTGTAAGTCTTTCCTAATGTCCAACGTGATGCAGTGTCAAAGAGTTGAGCCAGGGTCTTCAGGTCTTGAGCCTAGAGAGGTTATTTGACAGTAACCTTTCTTGGAGAAAGAGACGGAAACTAGGCCAACACCTGTTTTTATATAAAATTCTAGATAAAAATTTCCTTGAAGCCAAGGCACCATGAAGTACCTTGGGGTGCTTTTCAAAGCCCAGGACCCCGGAGCCAAGCAGGACCTCATGCCTTGGACAGTGTCAGATCTTTCTAACTGCTGCTTGGCATCAGTTCTTTCCAGAAATTTCCAAATCCAATTGTTCCAAACTGCATTGATCCGGAGTGCAGTAAAATACACTTTACAAGTTGCATTTAAGGAAAATGCTGTTGTGGTGGGAAAGGGGTTGCCTTTTGCCAGTCGCTTCTTTTGCCTTTATGCCTGCTAGGGGTAGCCGGGCCCTAAAGCTTCCCAGATGGAATGAGTTAATGAATGAAAACGAGGGGGGTGGGGTTTGCGGTTGGACACTGGACAGACTCACACACATGCTAGCTGCCTTCAAAGTCTGTTCTGTTTGAATGAATATGACTCTAGTAGACAAGCAACCTGGTTCCACAGAGGGGTGGTCCCATCTTCTGCACGAGGTGGAACTGAGACACTGTTAGAATGTACTTTCACAAATTCCACATTTGCTTTTCTAATACTGTTGTAAATCCCCTTTTTCTCTTATCAGCACCCCACCCCCCGCCTTTTTTCCTAAAGGAAGTGGTCAACAGGTGGAAAGGAAATAGGCTACAAGAAAATGGCACTTGAGTCTGAAAAATCAACACACTGGTCAAGGTCACACGTTTGTCAAGGTCATGACGATGACAGCATTAAAAAGGGAAGTATTTGTCAAAGACAAGGTTTGACGCTATCTGTAAGTCTCACTACCAGATGCTGCTTCAAATTTTTAAAATGAAATCAGCTTCCACAGGTGTAGTTGTCTTTTTCCTCCTAGAGTAAGCACATGCCCTCAAAGGCCTTGGGTGCAAGTATCTGGTCATCAATCTTTTCTAGGCCATTTCCATCACCTGTTTGGACAAGCTGGTTGAACTTAATGTGGTCTGTTCACAAGTTACCTGGAATTGCTTTTCCTTCGTTGTTCTTTGTTTTCTAAAATAATCCATATGTCTTGCTCTGGCTCTTCTTCAGTCACTTATGGCCAAAAAACTGGTCCCCTGTTCAAGTAGCAGTAATACCTCCTGGCCCCACAAATTCCCAACGATGTTGCTCCTAAATTCCACTTCTTTCTTTTCTTTCTTCCTTTATCCCTCTCTCACTCTTTTTTTTTTGCAAGAATTATTGTCTCTCTCTATATATCATATATAGTTCACTCTTTACAGTACAAAGTGTTAAAATGTCAAACAAAAATAAATATCAATGTTACAGTAGCTAGAATATTCAATAAAATAGATCCCTGCCATTCTTGATTGAAATGTTCAGTGAGACTTAATTTCATTTGGATATTTTTTTCCAGAGATTTGCGAAGTCTCATGTTCCTGTTATTGCAGCTCATTTCTAGGGGCAAGAAAGATGGGGCAGCTCTCTTCCCAGACAAAAAAGCAAGGAGAGAGGGGAAAGAGTCTGGGGGGAGAGGGGGAACGATCTGAAATGCCAGTATAGTCATGAGATCTTCAGGATGGGTTTTCCTCCATTACCAAGTAGCAGAGCTGTAGTGTTTATTGGTCCTAACTGTGGCATCAGAACACTCTCCATCGGAAGAGTCACAGTCCGATTCTTCAAACTGCATAGGATTCTGCAAAGTCGAGACAAAATAAAACATTAATCCATTTGGGAAATCATTTAGTAAACACGTTTCGGACACCTCCCACATGACAGGCACCATACTGGGTTGCTGGCTAAGATAAATGAGCCCAGGTCCCGCCCTTGCCGGGCTTCTGGAGAAAGAAGACCTAGTGAGGTGATGACAGCGATGATGATGATGGCAGTTACAGCAGGACCACCTCAGCCCCGCTTGCAGAGTGTTGGCTATGATCTGGGCACTGCTGTAAGGGCTTTACGTCTAGAAATTCACTTAATCCTCACAAGCACTCTAGGAGACAGATGCCGTCATCACTCCCCCTTGCAGACGAGGGCACTGACCCACAGAGAGGTTAGCAGCTGGCCCAGCATGGCAGCCAGGAGAGAACCCCGGCTGGGCTTGGCATCCAGGCCGTTGGAGGCCGGGTGTGCACTCTCGGCCACCACGCTATCCTGCCTCCCAAGACAGGGACAGTCCTGTGCTGTGCAAGACCTCGAGCATCCCATGTGCTATGAGAGCATCATCCAGGGGACGGTGGGACATGGAGGAGCGAGATGGGGTCAGGAGCAGGTGATGTTTGACCTAATCTTAGAATGAAGGAGGCCTGAGCCATTCGATGTTTGAGTCTCACTTGGGAGACCTGCCCTGACTGGGGAGCTCTGTGTATCTCTGTACTCTACTTACTTCTTGGAGGCACCTGTTTTATCTCATATACTAAATGATAATTATAAAGGCCGTAGGGACCCAGGCACGCTCTGACCCCAAAGAGCTACAGTGAGGAGAGGAGGATGGAGAAGCCCCACCTCATAGCCACATTCCTCTGCGCACAGCTTGCCCAGAGACATCTGCGTCTTCACGCGGCGCACAGCGCACTCCTTGTCAGAGAGCCCGTCTGAATGCGAGGATATCTCAATGGGGATCTCTGGCGTCTGGGACAGCAGGTCATCTAGCTTCTCCGCCAGGCGGTCTTCAAGTTTGTCTGCTAACTCATCAGGACTGTTGGAGTGGTCGCTGGTATTTCCCTCCTCTCCATCAGACACAGAGAAATTCTCAGAGCTAAAGGTGGAATACGACTGGCAGCTGCTGATACAGCGATGGGGCCTAGAACCACAAAGAACCAGAGGATCTTCATCACAGGCACAACTGCTGTTCTTCCCTCGCCTGTCAGTCATAGCCTCGCTTCCCTCGCCTGTCAATCATAGCCTCGCCGAGAGGTCATCTAGGTTTCTCCCGACCCCTGAGGGAGATTCGAATACAGATAGATGGACACTATTTAATTTTAAAGCAAAGGAGAAGGAAATGTGACTTGCCCTTTTCATTTGGTTTGTATGTTTATGTGGCTAAACACTATATTCCAAAGCCGATGGCTACCACTGGTCTTTGAAAACCTCAGCCAGTCGGGTCACAGCGTGCACACACACGCATGGTGTGGAGCCGTCCTGCTTCTTATGCACAGACCTCTCAGATTCTTACACGTAAGAGAGTCTTGGGAGATTCTTGGCCTAACTCATTTCCCAGACATAAAACTGGAGCCAGAGAAGGAAAGTGGCTTGTTCCAGGCCACATCACCTGAGAAGGCAGAGCTGCAGCTTGGGCTGGGTCTACTCAGAGCCCGCTCCGTGTCATTCTCTACCTCTCCCTCAACCCCAGCTGCGTTGCCTATTGGGCATGGCAGCCCTGAAAGGCCAAGTGCCTTTGCCCTCTCAGCTTGACCCCCAGTGGGGATGAGCTTGGGAGGAACATTCACTCTGCAGCTGGGGGCACTGCCTCGTCAGTTAATGGCTCATTCCAGTTAACACGTGAGTTTAGCTCAGATGAGGCCAAATCTGTGGGGGGCAGGCAGGCGGCGGGATAATTTGCAAAAGTTCATTTCTTTCCTGTTGTTTATAAGTAGACTAGTAAATAAGAATGCTGTTAGCTTACATTGGTTTCAAAACAAAACAATAAAAGAAGACTGCCTTTTTCCTCTGTCATTGTCTGATCTTTCTGTATCTCTTAGTACAAAGTGATTTTGATGGCAAATGATCTGAGGCTTGCCACTGACCAGGCCAGGTGATAGGCTGAGGTTGGGAGTGATGGTGGTCGAGGGGGGGAATCAAGGACACCTGAAAAGAGCCCATGCGGGAAAGGGAAATTAAAGTAGGATTCATACAACATCTCAAGGCTGGTAACAGAAAGGAGATAGCGAGAAAAATGTTATGATATGAAAAGCAAAACCATGCAGTAAAAACATACAAGTAATTTGCAGCTAAGAAGGGCAGGAAGCCATTAAGTGGGCTGAGTTCATGGTGTGTCATGGGAACAAAGCTGGAAGTAATGTAACTGTGATGTCAGTAGAGTGAGTTCAGAGAATGAAAAGACATTTTACTGGGATCCAATCTCACTGCGTAGGAGAAACCAAGGAGATAATAAGGTAGCAATAGCAATGTGGCAAGAGTAGCTCTGGGGATGAGAACAGATTTCATTTTTGTGCAGTGTGGGGACCCAGAATACAATTTACCAAAGGAGTCTCTTAGTTTGCAGAGAATTCCTGTTTCTGGGCAGGTACACAAGCCTTCCTGGAGGGTTCTTAGAGCTTTACTCTTCAAGAACAGACCGTGTACTGCAGAAAAGGCTTTCCTGGAGGAAAACTAGCTTCCCTACTCCTACATGAAGGCAGCTCTTCTTCTAGAAGTAGGGGGATGTGGTCCTTCTTAAATTTAATCCTACCAGCAAAATTATTCTTTCTGGCTAGGCAGGAAGCTATTTTTAAGGCTGGGCTGAAGGACAACTCAACCTAATTAATTATACTTAATTTGAGGCATACTATCCAAAGGCATGGAGAGTACTATGGACTGAATTGTGTCCACCACCTCCCCCACCCCAATTCATATGTTGAAGCCCTACCCCTAGTGTGACTGAATCTGGACATAGGTTCTTAGGAGGTAATTAAAGTCAAATGAGATCAAAAGGGTGCAGCCATAATCCCATGGGACTGTGACCTTATAAGAGGAAGATCTCTTCCCTTCCCTTCCCTTCCACACCCCTCTCTTCCATGCCACCCCTCTCCCCCCACACCAGCCCTGTAAGGACACAGCAAGAAGGTTGCTGTCTGCAAGCTAGGAAGAGAGTCCTCACCAGGAACCCCGATCTTGGACTTCCCAGCCTCCACAACTGTGAAAGATAAATTCCCATTATTTAAGCCACCAGCCTGTGGTATTTTATTAGAGCAGCCAGAGACTAATACAGGAAGGTACACCAGAAACTCATCAAATTATCCACAAAACAGCATGGCCATCTCTCATAAAATGCCCACTCCATTCTCAATTGTAACCCTGAATTCGAATTTATGTTCCTTATCTTGAAGTTCCTAAGAAATGAATTCTGATGAACTAGGATCCGCCATGCATAGTGAGCGGCCAAAATGTGGCAATGGGAAAACAGGAATGGTGAATTCGAATCTCCCGATAAGGTGGTTGTTCGAAGGTGACCTATGACTGAACAGGAGGTATGCCAAACTCAGGATTTTCCCCATTACCCGGAAAGCAGTACATGTGTTTGTTGGTTTTACCTCTGTCTTCGTGGAAATTCAACTTCACTATCTACTTCCCCTTCTTCCTCTTCAGAGGAGTCATCTCCACTCTGAGGAGAACAAGGAGAAAGAGTTTTATCTCAATCTGTCTCTCTCTCTCTCTTTCTCTCACACACACACTCCTTGTAAAAGATTTAATTATAATCAGAAGGCACTGAATAGCAGTTTGCTGAGTGTCATCTTTAAACATATATATTTTCAGGGGAGCCTGGGTGGCTCAGTCAGTTAAGCATCTGCCTTCAGCTCAGGTCATGATCCCAGGGTCCTGGGATCGAGCCCCACATTGGGCTCCCTGCTCAGCGGGGAGTCTGCTTCTCCCTCTACCTGCCACTCCCCCTGATTGTGCTCTCTCTCTCAAATAAAATCTTAAAAAAAATGAACATATATACTTTCATTCAGCAACCTTTCCTCGGTGTCCATGAGGACAGGGTCTGTCCTAGATGCTGGAAGACACACAGAACCGAGTAAATGAGTTTTGCCCTCCAGTAGGTAAGGACTCCATGAGACTATCCAAGGTGAGTGATGGGGAGGGGAAACTAGAGAGAAGGTCTTGGATTTGGGGGCAGTCTCTTGTAATCATTGTCATTCATGGTTCCAGGCCCTGACATAGGGACTCCACCAAGAAGTGATCTTTCAGTTCTTCAAAACCCAACAACTACTTTTTCCCTTCTATGTACCAATCACCTTTTCACTAATATTATAGTTACTATGCTCATTTGCACTGCTAAGGCATACATTATTTGAGGGTCAAACCATATCTTGTACCGTATTTCTCATTTCACCATGAATACAAAACAGGTGCATAGTGCATTATGGAGTCAGCATGTTGGTAAGGATGGGGGAGCTCTGGTTGGGACATCTGAGGCCTTGGGATTGCCAGGGCTCTGTGGTTGAT
Organism: Neomonachus schauinslandi; assembly: GCF_002201575.2. Classification (NCBI taxonomy): domain Eukaryota; kingdom Metazoa; phylum Chordata; class Mammalia; order Carnivora; family Phocidae; genus Neomonachus; species Neomonachus schauinslandi. The sequence goes on from NC_058403.1 coordinate 79,598,325, forward strand.
CTGGAAGGCTGGGTAAGTGTCTTGTCTGAGAAGATGATCTTCCTTCACAGGGAAGAGTCCGTCTCTCTTCAAGAACATAAGAAAAGCCAAACTTAAAATCAACTGTCCTTACCCATAGAATCATGATGCACTGCATTAGTACCATCCATTGTGAGGTGGGTAACTGGGTCCAAGTAACTATACCAAAGGTTGAGGATAATTTACTTTTAAAGTCAGTTTTAATATACCATCACTCTTATCCATTTGTATTCTGATATGCTTCTTTGAGTAGAAAGGACAGGCATGGGGTTATATTGACTGCCAAGATGAACATTTACCCAAGGCACCGTGGAAGTGGATCTCGGTCAAGAGAAGTTGAATTGCCTTGTGGGAGTACTTTTCCAATGAGGCCAAATGTATAGGGTGTGTGCTCCCTGGCCTGCCAGCCCACAGACATCAAAATGGCATCAGAATGGTTCAAAGATACATGTTACTCGAGAGCGGACTGGGATAACTGCTAAAGGGTACAGGGTTTCTTTTTAGGATGATGAAAATATTCTAAAATTGGTGATGACTGCATAACTGTGAATAAAAGAACTGAATGGTACATTTAATGGGAGAACTTTATGATACGTGAGTTATATCTCAATAAAGTTGTTACCAAAAAAATACACGTTACTGGCCATATAGGGGTGGGGGAGCAGAGAACAGACTAACCCAAATTCACCACCCAAAACACAATTTAATCTCTGGGAATGCTTTGTCAGCAGCAGCACTGTATGTGGGGGAAGAAATACAGTTCTGAGACAGTAGCTCTGAGCCTCAACTTTTTTTTTTTTAATTGAAGTATAGTTGATTTACAGTATTATATTAGTTTCAGGTGTGTAACGTAGTGATTCAACAATTGTATAATTCTCTGCTTGCCAAAATAAATACAGTTATCATCTGTTACCTTACACAGTTATTACAACGTTATTGACTATATTCCCTATGCTTTACTCTTCACCCCTTGTGAGTTATTTTGTAACTGGGAGTTTGAACCTCTTAATCCCCTTTACCTATTTCACCCATTCCCCCACCCTCCTCCCCTTTGGCAACTACTAATTTATTTTTCATATTTATGAATCTATTTCTGGGTCTTTGTGTTTGTTCATTTGTTTTGTTTTTTTTAGATTCCACCTGTAAGTGAATGATATGGTACTGGTCTTTTTCTGACTTACTTTGCTTAGCATAATACCCTATAGGTCCATCCATGTTGTCATGAATGGCAAGATTTCATTCTTTTTTATGGATGAGTATATCCCATTGTATATATATATGAATGTATGTATACACACACACACACACACACACACACATCCCACATCTTTATCCATTCATCCATTGATGGTTGTTTCCGTATCTTGGCCATTGTAAACAATACTGTAATAAACACAGAGGTGCATATATTTTTCCTAATTAGTTATTTTGTTTTCTTTGGGTAAATACCCAGAAGTGAAATTACTGGATCACATGGTATTTCTATTTTTAATTTTTTGTGGAACCTCCATACTGTTTTCCACAGTGGCTGCACCAGTTTGCGTTCCCACCAACAGTGCACACGAGTTCCCTTTTCTCCACATCCTCTCCAACTTGTTATTTCTTGTCTTTTTGATTCTAGCCATCCTGACAGGTACGTCAACTTCTTTTAAATGTCTAGTTGACTGAAACATACTAATTTACATTTTAGACCCTTTCATTCCTTCAACTGCACTCCTGATGAATGCTGACGAGATGAAGCAATGCTGAGAACTGAGTGGGTGTTTGCGCTGTACTAAACACTTTTCATACATAATCTTATTTTTAACTCATTAGCAAGATGAGCTAACATTTTTGGAAGGTTGTTACATGCCCGGTCCTGTTCTAAGTGCTTTATATGTATTAACTCACTTAATCTTCACATCAACCAATGAGGCAGGGTCCACTATGCGCCCCATTTATAGACAAGGACACCAATGTTCACAGAGATTCTAAGTGGAAGAGCCTTGCTTTGAACTCAGATCTCTGTGGCTGCCAGGTTCACTATGGTAGATTGCCTCCAAGCTCATAAACCCTAGGCAGCCAGTGGGTGAGGAGGAGAGGAACAGGTTTCAGTGGTCGAGACCTCACTGGGTCATGATGGTTATTCATAAAGGCAGTGTTTTCCAAAATATATTGGTTTTTAAAAATCTTTTATTTTTTCTTAAGTAAGCTCCACACCCAACGTGGGGCTTGAACTCATGACCCCAACCTCGAGAGTCACATGCTCTGCCGAGTGAGCCAGCCAGGCACCCATCCAAAATACATTGTGAAGAAAGCTAATTCCATGGGATATTAATAGATGTTATTTTTAAAGCCATTACGGCCAAATAGGTGAGGGAAATGCTGGATTAAACAAGGAACCATATGATTTTTTAAAGCCTAGGATTTGTCGATGTGCACTAGGAAATCTCCAAGAGGGGACAGAGAATACTATGTTTTTCAAACTTGTTTTATAATGGGATCCTTCCTTCTTGCAACATCCATCAGGACTAGGCTAGGGTAGTTCTAGTTTTGATTACATATCCTTAGTATAGGTTATTTATCTATTTCTAAATTAGATACATTTGAATCGGTCCTCTGGTTCAGTAGTTCCTAAAGCACAGTCTCTAATCTATCCCTTAAGCAGTGGGGCGAGAGATTATTGAAAGTCAAAGAAACCTCTGTTCCTGCTTTCGTCATCTCTTCCTTTTACAAAATAGACGCATGATGCAGGTTTTCTAACGCGCACAACATGACGGGCTCTGACATCCCATGCTGAGGCTGTCATTACAGCTTACCTTTTGCAGGGGCCTTGTGTTTCGAGGTAGCATTGGGGGGGGTGATGTGATGAGGGATGCCAAGGGATGACGCAGACCTACAGCCTTTGAATTCATTTTCTTCCATTTCCTCGGAACCTTGGGCATCTTCCGAGAGGGGATTGTGTGCTGGTGACTTGAAGAGGTCAGGGCTCCTCCCCACTGGCTCAGCAGAGGATATGTCTAGGGACCCACACTGTTCTGGCCTGCACTGGAGGCAGGGCTCATAAGGCTCAGCCGGACAACAGCCCCAGGGGCCGGCGGGGCCCTCGTCGGGCTCAGAGCTTCTCCAGCAATCTGCTGCCATGGCCGTGGAGATGAGATCAGGGCTGGAGCCAGGCATCTGTCTTTGAGCATGGTTGCTGAGTGGGCTCCGCAGGGCTGCTGCTGGGCCAAAATATCTCAGGTTGTTGGCGCAGGTCGCAATGTCCTGTCCGTGCATATTGAGTCTGGGATGGTGACTCTGAGACACGGCAGGAGGGGCTTGCTGGTACTGCCGCTGTGGAGGATGATGGTGATGGGGAGAAGGGTACTGGGACGGAGCGTGGTGTAGATAAGTGGGATGCGGTGAATTTTCCTGCGCTGGCTGGTTTTTCAAGATCCCTGCGAAGTCACCATGGCTGCCTCTGCTATTCCCTCGGCGGTGGCGTGGTTTGCTCCGGTAGCGGCTCTTGCTGCTTGAGGTGGACATTTTGGGACTTCCGGACAAAGGGGAAGCAGCGGGAGCCACCTCCACACTGGGAATACCTTCAGATCTCAGCAGATCTGGCCTGGGAGGGAAGGAAAGATTTCGTTTTAAACAGATGAAAACACATTCAAGCTGGGGGAAATGTAACCCAAACCTTAAAATACACACACCCCTTGAAACAGGAGGCACGTATGCAGAGATTTATCCGACGGAGATGACAGATGCGCATGAAGATGTGTGTTTCCAAGACGTTATGTTATATACTATAGTTTAAAATAGCAGAAAATTAGAAACAACCTAGATGTCCACCTATAGTTCCTTCATTCCTTCTGGATTTTATTCTGTGCCTCACTAGCTGAGGTACCCAATCCCCTTTACAGTCTAATTCTACCCTACAGGTTTCTCGATCTCTTCCTTATAACCTCAGCTATCAGCCCGGTGCCAACATGCCAAGGCAGAGGCAAAGGTTTGCCCACGATCAGGAATCTGTCTGATGATGGATCTAGAGGGATCCCACAGAAGATCACAAATCACAGGGATCTGGCACAAGAGAAGGAAACCTCAGGTTAATTAGGCAAGAGGCCAAATTCAGGGACTTTGGTCTAGACATGGTCTGCTTGAGGTCTGGGACTCTGTCCATCTGTGTATGGGAAGGACACTAGCAGGGAGCCTTGCTCACACTCAGTACTCAACCATGTTTAAGGAAGTGGGGAAATGGGGTGGGAACTGAGGAGAGGGAAACAGTACAGAGCCTAGGAGGTTGGACAGAGCCATCAAGAGAAGGGCTTGTGAGGAGTGGTCTGGCATGGTCCTGTCTCCTCTCCTAGTCCTGCTGTCGAGTGCTCCCTGGGCTGGCCATGCAGATCATGTGCAAGAGCGAGCCAGAGCACACACTGATTTCAGGGTGCACAGGCAAACAATAAATGGCTTCTGAACTGAGGGACTGGTACAGGCGGAGACTCGAGGACACCAGAGAGCACCACTACTGCCTTCCTTCTTTGGAACCAAACAGACACGAATCTTCAGATTACAGAGCTGAAGGACCCAGACTTTTTTTTTTTTTTTTAACAACAGATGCCTTTCTCAAATGAATTATGAGAAACTCAGTATATAAAATAGATATAGTAAGAGAACAGATCGGTGGTTGCCAGAAGTGGGGGGTGGGGGAATGGGTGAAATGAAGGAAGAGGGTCAAAAGGTATAAACTTCCAGTTATAAAATATCTAAGTCCAGGGATTAATGTACAGCCTGGAGACTATAGCTAATAGTACAGTTGCCCCTTGGATAAAAAATCCAAGTATAACTTGGATTATACTTGGACCAAGTATAATCTTGGTCAAAAATCCAGGTATAACTTTTGACTCTAAAAAAACTTAAAAATAGCCTACTGTTGACCAGCTGCCTTATTGGTAACATAAACAGTCGATTAATACATATTTTGTATATTATATGTATTATATTCTGTATTCTTAAAGTAAGCTAGAGAAAAGGAAATGTTAAGAAAATCATAAGAGAAAATACATTTATGGTACTGTATTGCAAAAAATTCACATGTCAGTGGAACTGTGAAGCTCAAACCTGTGTTGTTCAAGAGTCAGCTGTACCACGTGGTATATCTGAATGTCTCTAAGACATCTCAAAAGTTCTTATCACAAGAAAAAATATATATAACTATTTGTGGTGATGAATGGATGTTAACTAGACTTATTGTGGTAGTTGTTTCATAATATATATGTATATTGAGTGGTTATGTTGTACACCCCAAACTAATATAATTTGTCAATTATAGCTCATAGTCCCCGCCCTGCCCCTGCCCCAGATATAGTGGGACAGTTTGGGGTGGGGAGAGCAGAAGCCCCGCCTTGCTGGGCTCCCCGTCCTTGTCCTCTCGACTTCTGCAATAATCCCTGACATCTCTCTGCAAGCCCTAGGGTGTCCCAGACCTTGCTTGAAAACCACAGATACAGTCCCACCTCTACCTTATGTGATGAGGAAACCGAAACCCAAGGTGGCTCATGGTCTCACAGTGCATTACCAGCAGAATCCAGACAAGAAGTCTCTCCTAATCCCCAGACTGGCTTATTGGAGATTCAGAGGACAAGATTAAAGGTGCCGACAAAGCACTCGGGGCTTATTAAAATGGTTGAGTCCGTCAGGTCTAAGATGGGGCCCAAGAGTCTGCATTTCTTTTTTTTTTTTTTTTTTTTTTTTAAAGATTTTATTTATTTATTTGACAGAGAAAGACACAGCGAGAGAGGGAACACAAACGGGGAGTGGGAGAGGGAGAAGCAGACTCCCTGCGGAGCAGGGAGCCCGATGCGGGACTCGATCCCGGGACTCCAGGATCATGACCTGAGCCGAAGGCAGTCGCTTAACCAACTGAGCCACCCAGGCGCCCCAAGAGTCTGCATTTCTAACACACTCTCACGTGATGCTGAAATGAGGACCACATGTGAACAGGAAATGAGCCAGCATCAGGCTGTAGGAGATGTGTTTTCCTTCTTTTTTGGGGGGAACAGTTAAAGGCTTGTCTTAGCACAGAAGTCCCAGGTAAATCTGGTATATGACAAGGTGGGCAGAGTATTATGCTGCTGCGAGCATCTTCCTGTCTCAGGTTCACAGTTCTGTGGTCAGCTGGCCACCTTGTGCCACAGAAAGTCTGTGGACTGAGGAGGTCCTGGGGCTTTTATTGAGGCAAGAGAGCCCTCTGAGGCCCAGTTAGGGGCATCTACTTACACAGCGACTAGCTATGGTGGGATCTAGAAGAGGGTTGCAGTGAAAGTGTCCTAAATCAGGTAAAGGCTGCTTTTTTATTGAACCTGGCAGTGCAAAAATCACAGAATAACAATGATACAGCACTTCACAGTTGACAAAGCACTTTACAGTATATAAAACACTCATTTCCTACTATTCATTTTTCCAATATTCATTTTACAGATAAAGGCACTGAGGGATCCGAGAGGTTAATTGGCTTGTGTCCATCACAAAGGAAGTAAACGGCAGAACTCCTAACTGGCACTCAAGTCTTTTGACATTAAGGAATAGTTCTTGCCCCATTCCAAGCCTCTCCTTATTATGAGTATTTAGACCATTGTATTAGATTACACTCACTTGTAACAGGCTTTGTGGATCCATAATTGAGTCTGATTCTCTTCTTTTTAGTCCCCAGCTGAACCCACATTTACACCTAGGCCAAAGGATGGTGGATGGTTTTCCCTCTCTGATCTCCTCCCAGGTCACTGGACTTCTGACTTAATCACTGGACTGTCCAAATAATCTGTAACTGATATCCTCCAGGGGCCAATCAACTGAGAGCAGAACTCTTTGCAGCTCAAAGACCCATTCCAGGTTGTCTTCCTGCATGAGTTCAGTCAGCTTGTCCACTAAGCATCTGCTGGTGATGGCAAACTCTCCCAAACATATTCCTCACAGCCAACAGTAAAAGTCAACATGAGCTCACATTTTGAAAAATGAAACAGTACTATTTTCTCCTCCAAAGCTCTTAGTTTTAACTGTAGCAGAATGCAGGGAGGAGCAAGCAGGTGAACTCAGTCTCCAATTAAGACATTAGAAGAAAGAGGTGTTGGGATCCTCAGAGGGTTTTGCCAGGTGCCATCTGCAATTTCTCAGAACTTAACTAGAAGGTGATCAGGGGTGGGAAGTAAAAGCAAAACTGGAATTAATCCATGTAATTACTCTTTAGTAGTTTAGATTTATATCAGTCATGCTATGGTAGTATGGCTGCCATTCTGGAAGCCTTAGAATACATTCTTTGTTTGCATTTTGTCATTACCTTTATTCTTACTGCATTTTGCAGTAGACCATTGGGTCTACACCCCAGGTTTTAGGGACATTTCTTTCCTTTACATTAACTTGGCTAGAATAGAATCCACTCTCCACTATTTGGGAGGAATGGGCATCTAGTAGAGCCTGGTAATAAAAACTGACTGGAAGAGCATTCTAATATTAAACTAGTATAAGGAAAATGCATTGTAAAGGAAAGGGCAATCTTCCTTTTTTTTTTTTTTTAACTATTCAAAAACTCATTTTTTAGCACCTGTGATTTGTAAGGTGATTTCACATTTCTCTTATTTAAACTTCGCAGAAATCCCATGCAGGAATACAATGAGGGGCCCTACATGGTTAGGTACAGGTAATTATCAAAGCCCCTGCTTTTGTTTTTTGGCAGTGGATTTACAGGCACTTATTACATTATTAAAAAGAACTAACTAAATGAGTAAGGAAAAGTGGGACACACGTGGATCAATGTCGCATAAAACAAGAATTATGATTCACCCAATTCTGTGCACTAGGAGTCAAAAGGAGAAAAAGAAATCTCATGTGTGATCATTATGCCATTTTACCCATGGGGCTGAAAGACGTCAAGTGACATGGCCCACATCATACAGCTTGTAATAATAGGCCGAGCTGGGATTTGAATCCACGTCTGCCTGGCCCTCAGTTTATTTCTCTTTTCCCTATGCCATGCTAAGACAATAAATATGTACATCTCAGAGAGTAAAAACTAGATTCCTAGAGTTCATGACACATCCTCTCACTTTCCTACGCTGTTTTATCTAGAGGCAAGGGTGCCCGTGATGAGCTACAGAGTGGACACACCATCATGGGATAATGTATTTTGGGGGATATTTTCCCATTTCTCTGAATGTCAGGTTGGCACAGATGTCTCACCGTTTGGTCTGCATCCCTGATTTATGAGGCGTGCCTTTCCTCTTCATGAGTTTCTCCATGGCATTGGGGTGGATTATTGGACGGACGGGGTGTCGTTTGTAGGTTCCAGGATACTTCTTTTCCACTGCTTGCTCACGCCTGCGGAATGAAAGGAAGAGCCACAGCTCAGTCACTGCAGACAGAAAAGATGGGCAGGAAGTTTTCACAGGCTAATTCCACTCACAGATTCTGGTCACCCTTAACAGATACACACTATTTGAATAACAACACTACAATTCAGGTTGAAAGGAAAAAAAAAAGATGCTCAATTCAACTAATCTGACTTCACTGTGCTCTTCCACTCTCTGGTGCACTCAGGGGCTGACCTTCCCTCCCCCAACATACCTCATGAGAGACACAGTAGAAGACCTACTTAGTTTCAGTTATTGTTTTGGTCGGGACCACCGACCGGGGTCTCCTGTCATTGTCAAGAATCCCTTAAACCACTTTCCTCAGCCACCTTATTTCCCCAGGGGGCAAAAGGCTCCCCCTAATCCACACCAAGCTCTTCTTGAGATTTCTTGAGATGAGGACTCCCTTCCTGGAGCCCTTTGGCAGGGTGAAGTTGCAAATGTCGGTCAAATGCTCATTCCTCTATAACAAACTCTACAGCAACTCCACCCAACTGAAACTTGACCGAGGAAGGGACCTGGGCACAGCACATCCCTTAAGGAATGCTGGGTGAATGAATAAAGTATCTGCCATTTTAGGTTTGAGTAGTAGCAACATGGTGGAACAGTATTTGGGCTGATTGATAGACCCGACTCAGGAACAACAGACAGAAGTCTGGATACATACTTAATGAGCTCCTTCTCCCGCATTTCTAGCTGCAGCATGATAGCACTCAGTTCCATGTATAAATTATTAGCCCGCTCAAGTTTTCTCTCATAGTGTTCACGAATATCCAGAGCATGCCTATCAAAGAAAAGAGAGGATCAGCGAAGCTGACTACCCTGGGGGAGAACAAAGAACAGTTCTAATGAAATAAGAACCAGGATGGTTTCTCTCAAAAGCATTTGTCTGAGGGCTGTCTAAATTTAAGGATCCCTTGTCTGATGTAATGACTCGGACAAGATGGAGTGGGAGATGGGAAACCAAGCTTTCCCTTGGTTTATCCTTAAGGGCCACATCCAGCCATACAGAATAGCCAGAGGGAGGCACAGATAAAAATCAGATTGTGATTTGTGTATAATGTGTAGCCTTTGTCTGTGTAGCATTGACAATACCTTAATAAGAATATAGTATAATATATTCATGTTCATGGAAACATGCAATTAAGGCTGACCCCCTGGCCCCGTACTTATCTACGGCACAGATCCTGCCTAATACGATGGTTACCTATGGCTACATTTTGTACCCCTCAATCAGTCATAAGCATCTTGAGACCAGGAACTACATCTTATAAAGCGCTGCCTTCCACATCACCTAGGACAGGCACCGAATGAAGAAAGAGCATAGCCCCAGGAGCGCTGGCTGCAGAGATATATTAAAGGATAACAAAGTTACAGGGAGTGGATGGGACAGTGGGACAAAGGAGGGCTCACTTTGGGGGCAACTTTTAAAGAGAATTAACAGGAAGTAGCAGAGGTGAAAGGTGTGTAGGTGAAATGGTGATTCACAAAGCGAGTTCCTGCCAGTATCTGCAGATCTAGGGATGAGACGAGGTGGAGGAGAGAGCAGCCCACCTGAGCTCTTCTCTGCGCCTCCGAATCAGTTCTTCATCTAATCGGTGTATACAAGTTCCCTCACTTTTGATCTTCTCAAAGTGTTTTTTCACCTCTTCTCTCCATTCAGCCTGGGTGAGGACAAAATAGAATTTGTTAGTACTCGAGGAGTTTCAGCCCCTGATAAAACCATAGGGTCAGGTGCAGGATGGCATTTCCCTACATGTTTTTACTGAAGAGCCTTACAGAATAAACGTTCAGTAAATATTAGTTGATAGCAAAATAGCTCATGCCCCTGTATCTGCACCCCACCCCCCCACACCATGACCTCATTTTCTGTATTTAGTCCAACATGGGATGCCATCTCTTTTCCAGTTTCCTTGCCATACTGGCCACCAGAAATATCACAGCCGGCATACTGGCCATCACCTCTGGAACAAGAGAGCTCAGTTTTAAGTGAAGATGATGGCTGAGATGGCCTGGCCAAAAAGAGAGCTCTTCTCACCATCTGGTATAAGTACGTGCCAGTGAGAATATGATCGTGTTTAATTGGCACCAGAATTTCTCTTAGGTTTTGTTTATGAAAATATCTTGGGGTGCCTGGTGGCTCAGTCGGTTAAGCATCTGCCTTTGGCTCAGGTCATGATCCCGGGGTCCTGGGATCGAGCCCCACATCAGGCTCCCTGCTCTGCGGGGAGTCTGCCTTTCCCTCTACCTCTGCCTGCCTTTATCTCTCTGTGTCTCATGAATAAATAAAATCTTAAAAAGAAAAAAAGAAAATATCTTGAGAAAATATTTGGAGTAGAAACACAGGGCATGAACAGCAGGACTCGGGAATAAAAACGTAGGGAATTCTACAGGAATTGGGGAGTGAGGGAAAGAACAGGAAAAGAGAAAGAGGAGGAGAAAAGGTATGGCTAAACAATGTAGTAGTTCGACAAAATTTTTAGAATGGGGATGAATACCAAATATGTGATTTCAGTTATTCAAAATGTAAGCCTCTTCCAATTTCCAAAAACTTTAGTAAAGTCTCTGACATTCACCTTGACTTTGGATGAGTGTTTCGTTTTTTTTTGGACATCAAGAAAAGGTGCTGAACTTCATGTTTGGGTCAATGACAGGATAAAGATAAAGGAACAACCACAAAATGGCAGGGATGGGGCCCAAAAATTTTAGGAAGGCAGAGTGAGAGTGACCATGAAATTATAAATCTCCCAGGAATTCACAGACTATGTTAGGACACTGGGATTTCCACAAGGCATGGAATTCCAAGCCAATTTTATCTAAATTTTAGGGGTTAGAAAAACCTCTGCTGGAATATAGTCTACAGACAGTTTCTAGAAAACAGCTAAAGGAGAAGTCTCCTCAAATTACATATAAATTACAATCACAAGAAGCTAATGAGATTAAGATAATTTCCAGTAAAGGCTAAATGTATAACTAAATGCCTCTAAATATTCTTCCTCTGGAGCTATTCTATTACCTTGAGATTCATGTTTAAAATGATTTCTCTAGATCATGGAAGAAGTCATGCTTAAGTAATTGTGAAATTACAGAAGGTTTCTCCCCAAATTTGCTGTTTATCATTTACTTTTTTTTTTTTTTTAGGATTTTATTTATTTTTTGACAGAGAGAGAGAGCATAAGCAGGGGGAGTAGAAGGGAGAGGGAGAAGCAGACTCCCTGCTGAGCAGGGAGCCTGACGTGGGGCTGGATCCCAGGACCCTGGGATCAAGACCTGAGCCGAAGGCAGACGCCTAACCAACTGAGCCACCCAGGCACCCCTCTCATTTACTTTTATAAAGGAAATTATATTGTAATTATTTAGAAAGTGATCATCCTGCTTATCTGCTTATAATATGCTAGAAAGTAAAGGTCATCAGAAAGTAAAAGTCATCAGAAAGTGAAGGTCATCAGAAACTCAGATCCAGAATGCGCTGCACTTAATCTTAATGCACTTAATCTTCAGTTCAGACATGTCTGGGCATATCTGAAGAAATGGAAGGTGGGTAGGCCGGAAGCCAGTTTGCACAGAGACTGAGGTGCCTCTGAGAGAAAATGTGGCACAAGAGAAAGGAGAAATCCTGCATGAACCTGACCTGTAACAAAGCCACCATCATAGGAGTGAAGGAGCATTTCCCAGTGTTTCATTAAAATATCTGTAAAACACTGGGCCATAACCAGCACTGCTCTGTTACCTTTAACCAAGTGCAACTCAACAGCGAAATTGGAAGAGTTCATTGTGTAAATAGAACAATGTGCAGCTTTGGAATCTTGAGGAGTCCAGAGCTTTAGTTACAGGAGGAAATGGCAGCTCTTGATGGGTGAGGCAGTGCCTTGGGATATGGCGGCATCCAATGGATGCCAGCTGGGCCTATGGTCTTGTAGCAGAAAACAGAGCTAACCCACAAGGTAATACCTCGCAGACACCAGCAGGAGACTGCGGTGTCAGGCCAGTCAGTGAAAAGCAGAGCAGATGTTACTATGAGGTTACTGAGATCCCCACTCTTCACTGGGGATTCCCTCCAAATGCATGTGACGGGGTCAAGGGAGGGAGTAGGGGGTGCTTCACAAGGTATTCAAGTCCCGGGGAAGCAGGTAAGGGAAAAATCCAGTGAAACTTGGGTTTTTACCATTAGTGGGATCCTTTTCATGTCCTAGATAAGGCCTGGGAAAGGCCATCCCATTTAAAAGGTTTTCGTCTTCTCCAGCCTTCCAGTTATTCAATCAGTAGATTGAACAGGTAAATTCAGAGAGACAGAAAGTAGAACAGAGATTACCAGGGGCCAAGGGGAGGAGGGAATGGGAAATGACTGCTTAATGGGGTGATGAAAACTTTTGGAAATAGTGGTGACAGTTTCACAATGTTGTCAATTTAATTAACGTCACTGAACTGTACACTTCAAAATGGTTAAAATGGAAAATTTTGCATTATTTTTACCGCAATTTTTTAAAAAGGAAAAAAAGAAGTGGAGCCAGTTCCAGCCTAGCTGGAGGAATAGAGAAGCAGGATGTTGTGGGACTAAGTAGCAGGAAATCAGAGATTCTGAGTCAGAAAAGATTCAAGAGGTCATCAAGTCCAACTCTTGACTGGCACAGGAATCCTCTTTACTCCCTTCCTGGGTGAGCGCCCAGCCTCTACCTAAGGACCTACTTGCTTGTGATGAATTTTTTTTTTTTTTTTAAGTTTTAAAAATGTATTTAAGTAATCTCTCTACCCCATGTGGGGCTCAAACTCATGACCCCGAGTTCAAGAGTTGTATGCCCTTCCAACTGAGCCAGCCAGGGGCCCCATGATGAGATTACTTTTAAGGAGTACAGTTTGTCCCTATAATGAACTTTGTGTGTCTGCAATTCCCAGCCTCTGAATTTCTGGGTGGTCGCAGTGGTACTCAAAAGGGAACCAGACTGGTGCAAAGCAGAGTGTGGGGGAAGGGCTTAGAAGCAGGGCACAAGGCCCACCTAGCAATGGGGATCTGGGACCCCACTGAAATGTTTTCTAACAACTGATATCCAGTGCTGGGGTGCCTGGCTGGCTCGGTCAGCACAGCATGCGGCTCTCGATCCAGGGTTGTGAGTTCAAGCTCCACATTGGGTGTAGAGCTCAAAAAAAAAAAAAAAAGAAAAAGAAAAAGAAAAAGACTGATAGCAAATGCAGTTGAATACCAGGAGAAATAGGTTACTGTGTAGGAATGAGAAGCAGCTTTGGCAGAATGGAATACTGTAGTGGAATCGGCTGCTGTGTTCATCTGTGCTATAGAAGCTGCTGAGAAACAGCGGAAGGAGTCAGCTGGGCTCCTGGCAGTACTCCTGACGACAGTTTTGGTGGAAAGTGGAGACCCGTGGCTTCCAACCATGGACAGGATGTGGACCGGGCTCTTGTCAGCAGGCAGGGGGAGAGGAAGCCTCAGGTATGAGACTGCAGACTAGCAAAACCAGGTGCTAAATAGTCAGCTCCGTCCCCATCCGAGTGGCATCGAGTCAAAGCATCGTGGAGAGGAGTCCCCCAGCTGCCACCTTGTCCATCTCAGGAGTTCACCAGAATGTAACAACCCAAAGGAGGCTTCATTTCTCTAGCTTCGTGGGCAGTGAATAACATCTTACAATCGAGCAGTTCTTTAGTTTCCAATACAGCTGCATTTTTATCTTCTCATTTGGTCCTAGCTAAAACCCCATAAGGAAGAGAAGACACGATAATCTTCATGGTTTTTTTGATGCGTACGCTGAGGTTTAGAGATTTTAGTGACTTATCCAAGATCGTAGGACAAGGGGTAGACTCACGTCTGTTGCTTTTCTTAGTACTTCAGTAGCTAGTTCATAAAACCTTTATCAGTAGCCAGAGAGGGTCTGAATTTCAGACCCAGAGACAAACCAGCTTGTAAGTACCTAAAATAATCCTAGGAACTGGCACGCATAGCAGATTTGGGGCTATTTAAGGAGAGGTAAAATTTTATGTTGGGAGAAACATGTGGAAGAATTAATATTAAAAGATGCCCAGTGTAATGTCTTCCCCTTCCTCTCCTTCCACTTCCTCTCCACTTCATATTCTTGCTGCAAAAGAAACTTTTCTGAGTTCAATCTTACTGCCGCACGTATTGGTAAACGTGAGTTGTACAAATGAGGGTACTGGATGTGGGCACTTAGCTGCACTATGCAGTGCTTTGCACACGGTGGGCACTCAGAAGATGTGGCGCTGGCTTCAGGAGTGACATTCTGGGAGCATTCAAGTAAAATCGGTTTGCAGTTTGCAGTTTTCCAAGTACACAGTTATACTGTCTCAATGGCTTGTGACTTAGTACTCTCACCAAAAACTGCTTTTCCAAACTGGGGTGTGCATACTTTTATGGGAAAGGAAGCAAAGCTGTAGTTGCAACCGTATCCTAAAGTTTGAAAGATTCCCTAGAAAGTACTCACTATTCTCTTTCATTTCACAAAAGGGCCTAAGTCTTTTTCTGAACACGAACACAGAGATTGGACAGATTGCTTTTCCCGTGCCCCAGACTTACACATATTTGAATAGATAGGCAATACTGTTAATAGTTCTCAAGGAGTTTATCTGAATATTTTAAGCCATAAGTCTGGAATGGTCTGTAAGACAGTAAAGGCTAACAGGTACATTAAATTACATTTTACCTGGTGCTAATAGGTGACACACAGAGTTAGGGGAAATGTTCTCTCTGGGCCTAATTCTATCCTGGGCTCTCTGGTCCTTAACTTCCCTCCACCATACTTTAGATTTTTCTCCTTCAAGGGAACAAGGGAAGCAACCCTTTCATGAAGGTTGGCAGTAACTTTTTTTTAAGTCTTTTTTTCTTTTTAATTTAAGTAATCTCTACACCCAATATGGGGCTTGAACTCACAACCCCGAGATCAAGAGTCTCATGCTCTTCCAACTGAGCCAGCCAGGCGCCCTGGTCAGCAGTAATTCTAATTCAAGTATATTTCTCTTTTCTCTTCAACAATTTCACTACCCTGAGGATGACATTCTGACACATGTTCCTTTCAAATGAGATAATGATATATCTTAAGTGTTTAAAAAACTCCAAAATTTCCCATGTGTGAGGTGTCCCAGCCATTGCTTCACACCGGCTAGAGCTCTAGAATTGCTACGAGAATCAGAATGGTTCTAAGCGTTCCTCTTTTTCACCACGAGTTCCCCGGCTGCGTGTTCAGTACACCGGAGGAGAGCTTCCAGACTTACCTGAGACTTGAAGTAGGTTTCTTGTGGGGTAGCAAGAACGTCTGCAGAGGCGATGTCTAAATGCATGAGCGTCTGCCGGAAAGAAGGCCGGTTGCGAGGTTTACTCTGCCTACAAGTTAGAAAAGACAGCTTGTGCGTTGCTGAGGTTGTGTCCAGGAGGATAAAGATTTTATTCTACTTTATCGAAAACATTTTTGGCTCCACGCATGGCTATACCTCAGGCCTTGTGCACATGCTGAAGAGCAAAAGGAAAACATAATCAGGAGATACCTGTAATGATAAAATGGAAATCTCTAGGATCAGTGGCCTGTTTGATAATAACAGTCCCTTAGGACTAGTAAAGTCATAATAGCTATCATTTAATAAGGCCTACTCTTTCAGGATATACCAAGTTCTTTATTTATCAATAACTCCAAGTCTGCCAGGCTTTAACCAGGTGATTCGCTCCAAATCCATATCGGAGACTTCCCTGTGGTTTCAGAGAAATTTTAAACGTGGTTTTGAGGAAGAAGGTAAAAGAGAATCTTAGGAGAAAGAGATTTCTTACCACGTCTGTTTCATAAGGATTTTGAATCCATCAGGGCAAGTGGAAGGAACTGGAAGGTGTAGGCTATTGCTTCCAACACCCCAAATAATGGCCGAAGAGTCTACATCTTTGTAAGGAATCTCTCCTGTCAGCAGCTCCCAAAGCACCACTCCGAAAGACCTACAGTAGTACCAGGAACAGGTACCAAAGACAGTGCAGAAAGACTGGTTGGTATTTTAGTTCTTTATTCATGTTTAATCAAATACATACCCAGTTTCAAAATTCTAATACCGCCATAAGAAGAACAGAAACAGCCAGGAAAACTCTGGAAAAGAAACTCAGTGAGGGATAATCAACACCGCTTGATATTAAGACATATCATAAGGCGGGACACCTGGGTGAAGGAAGCGGCTGCCTTCAGCTCAGGTCATGATCCCAGGGTCCTGGGATCGAGTCCCGCGTCGGGCTCCTTGCTCAGCAGGGAGCCTGCTTCTCCCTCTGCCTGCAGCTCCCCCTGCTTGTACTCTCGCTCACTCTCTCTCGCCTATGCTCTCTCTCTCTAGCAAATAAATAAATAAAATCTTTAAAAAAAAAAAGACATATCATATGGCTTCAGTAATTAACTCTGGTGTGTGAATAGACAGCCAGACTAATGGAAGGGAACAGAAATCCATAAATAGGCCAAATACATATAGGACTTGAATATATGATAGAAGGGATATCCCAAACCAGTGCAGGAACACTGACTAGTCAGTAAATGCTGTTGGGACAGCTGAGGGTAAAATTAAATCTATCGCTCATCTTACATCAAGATACATTCCAAATGAATCAAAAATTCAAATGTGAAAAGAAAAAATGAAACCATAAACCCCTGAAAGAATACATGGGAAATTTTTTTTCTTTTTACTAATCTTAGACTGGTGAAAGCTTTCTAATTATGAAATCCAGAAGCCACAAACGGAGACACTGATCAGTTAAATTGCATTTAAAAAAAAAAACCTAGCATGGAGAAAGAACTCCACCATAAACAAAATAACAAAATGTGAAAAGTATCCATAATTCATACACACAAAAGGCTAATCTCCTTAATATATAAAATACTCTTATAAATTGATGAGAATCAAGATCAGAGAGCTTAGCAAAGGATCAGAATAGCTCACAAATAAGAAATTACCAATGGTTTGTAAATATATGAAAAAACGTACAACCTAACTTATAAGTTATAAGAAGGGGAATGCACATTAAAGCTGCACTCAAGACACCGTGTGTTACCTAGATGGTTGGCAAAAATCCAGGAAGTTAGCACATTTTGTTGGTGAGACTGAGAAAATACTTATCCATTTCTGTTGGGAACGTAATTGGTATAATCCCAAAGGAGGACATGTTGGTGATAATTACCCAAATTACAAATGATCCCACATTTCTACTTTATCTTACTTACTCTGGTGTTACATGTAATTTTAACACATGCTATTATTTTGGTTTTAAGCCTAAAAGTCATTAGTAGCTGGTTTTAAGGATGGGAGAAAAGTGACTACAGGGAAACATACTATTAATAGTAAAGATTCGTAATCTCAAAGGACAAGCTGATAAAGATTTTTAAAAGGCCAAAAAATAAAAAAGCATAGCTCACACGGGATATTTACAAAAAGGGCAAACAGCCCTATTATACGCTTCAAATAGCTCTAAAGCACATAACCGTATCACAGCAAAGTACATCACTGATACACTCAATGATGGTCTGAGGCACCAAGACTAGGTAAACTTTGTTTAATGTATTTTATTTAAGAAGGTAAGAATTAGGTAACATATTTCCCGAAGACTTTTATGCCAAATGCTTATTTGAAGTAAACTTCCCATTTTCCAGAAAGTTCAGCATATTCTGTGAAGGTCTCCCAAACTGATGATTTACTAAATAGACATTCACCCTAATTCCCCTTCCAATCCTTCTCTCCACATTCATCATGACGCTGGGTAGTACCTCAGACAATAGGAGCCTGAAATCAACCAGCAGTGAGTAACACTAAAGAATACTTTGGGAAAGCACAAGTGTTGGAGGAGGAAAGGACTCATACAGTGAAGTGGGAAAGGCTTTCTTGTCGGGACGATGGCACCGCTCACCATATATCGACTTTTTCAGAGACAGGTTCGTTCCGTATCACCTCTGGTGCCATCCATGCAACCGTGCCGGCGAAGGACATCTTGGTACTTTTGTCACTGAGTTCCTTAGATGTGCCAAAATCTGAAATCTTTACCGCATCTGTGTGAGTCACCAAAACACTTTAAAAAGAAATAAAGAGAACACCCAGATCATTAGTACTAATACAAATCATGACTGTAATTGGCAACTTTGTGTGCTGCCTCCTACCTTGTAGATTTCGGCCTATGAGTTCCAATATCACCGGGGCATTAGCTACATGCTAGACAGAGCATCACTCACACACGGGACGCCACACAGCACAGATCCTCCTGGTCTCATCCTGCCTCCACCGCTTGCTAACTTTGTGACCTCTGCCAAGCTACCTGATTCTTCTAAGCCAGCTTTCTCATCGTAAGATGGAGACAACTCAGGTCCCAGTGATCTTACCCATGATTCAAGCATGCAGAAAACTCTGAACACGGTGTATAAATATTTTCTCATCTATATCAAGCAAACTCATTTTATTCATCTGTGGCTCATTATAGAGTGCTGTCCTAGACTTTGCTTGGTGTGTGAGGTAATGCACTATGTTGCCTTTCTGAAATCCTCCAAGAGTTTTTGCTAAGGAATTATGGGCTATAATAATGGCCTCATGGAATTTTCACTTGAATTAAAAGAAGAGATGTAAAACACCCATGCTCAATAAATATTGGTTTCCACCTTGCCAGTCTCAGACAAACCACTAAGAAAAACACTTCTTTTAAAACACTGTTTAAATGATGGCCAACTAAAATCACACATAGCACCATGACACTAGGGATTTTTACATTAAAAGGCTAATAAGTATGCTGGGATTCCACCAATGTTGATAAGGAAAAGCTGGAATAAATTTAGCCTTAAGTAGATTCCACACAAGTCATGTTTGCCTTTTTATGGTATTTATCTGAAATGTGACCTGGGGGAAATTGCTTTTCTAGCATTAAAGATGAATACATCTGGTACCGGTCTAATTCAAAATATTAGTATACTTACAAACTAGACTGAATTCACTTGAAATAACCTGTTTAGAACTTTAGAATGTTAATGAGTTAGGGTTTCAGAGGCTTAATGATCTAGAGACTTATTCCTAATAAGAAAAAAGCGTGATATTCAAGGTATCAGAATTGAGGTGGCTAAAAAACAGAAAACTTCTCAGTCTCTCTCCTCCCTTCTCTGAACCTGGGACTTCACATTTGTCCCTCTCCATGCCAGTTTCACACGGCTCTCTAGTTACCAAACGGCTCTGCTTACAACTGCTTTAGAATACCTTCATCCACAACCGACCCCTAGTTTTGCACCTGATATGTAAAATTTACATACTTTGGAAATTTGGATTTAATGGTGTTAGTCATGGTGAAAATGCATATGGATTTAAATATCATGGGATATCTGACATAGTTTCAGAGCTGATGGTATCATTTACCCTGAAAGTCAGAAAAGGTGATAAGCCCCTAGAAAGAAAAACACTAGAAGCTTCCTCTTTGGCCTCTTTTGTGCTGCTCACTATGAGACTTTTTTTTTTTTAAAGATGTGACAAGTGTTGGGTTAGACATTTCATTTATTTATTTGACAGAGAGAGACACAGCGAGAGAGGGAACACAAGCAGGGGGAGTGGGAGAGGGAGAAGCAGACTTCCCGCCGAGCAGGGAGCCCGATTTGGGGCTCAATCCCAGGACCCTGGGACCATGACCTGAGCCGAAGGCAGACGCTTAATGACTGAGCCACCCAGGTGCCCAGGTCACTACGAGACTTCCTGCTATGGCAAGAAGGAATGGACATGGGGAGAGACTACAGGGCACATGAGGTTAGAACTTGTGTAAAGTCTTCTCTGAGACAAAGCTGGGGTCACACAGCCTAAGATTTAATGCGGGTAATGAAATCTCTCTTTAAAGCAAGGCAGACTGATCTTTGTCTTCTCAAAGTTAGTTTGAAACCCAAAGAGGCCAAGGCTGCCGGAAGTTCAAGGGAGTACTGATAACAGAGGGAAAGTCTTATTGGGTAACTTATTACCCTAATCTGTAAATGACAGGAGTTAAAGAAAGTAGCATGTGATTTTATACATTCTAAAACTTCCTGACTTCTTCCTCTACAGTTAATTCTCAAGGGGAACAAGGTGGTTAAGAAGGAGACCATTCAAAGAGGCCTTTGGCAAGTATTTTGTGTCCTTTGTGTGTATGTAGTGGATGACAAAACCAACAGGTTGTGTAAGAATGTGAGCAGATGGAATAAAGACTATAATAAAGTTTATTTGCAAGTAAAGCAAGGAGGGGGCTGTTCAGGGAGCTAACGACTATGATAAGCACTGCAGAGAACGAGGGTGATAAGCAAGAGCTGCTTTGAAGTTTATAATCAAGGACTGATTTGTATCTTCCATGGACAGGAGGCAGAAATCATTGTGAATCCCTCACCTTCACATGACGAGGAGGATGCAGGCTGGGGCTTTAGGTCTAAAAGTTCTGGGCTCAAGTCCTAGCTCCATGACTTTGGGCTCTGAGCCCTCATTTTTCTTTTTCTTTTCTTTCTTTTTTAGAAATGGAGAAGGGGGAGTGGGGCAGAGGAAGAGAGAGAATCACAAGCAGGCTCCAGCCCCACTCACAACCCCAAGATCACGACCTGAGCCAAAATCATGACCTGAGCCAAAATCAAGAGTCGGACGCTTAACCGACTGAGCCGCCCAGGTGTCCCCCGTGTTTCTTATATAAAATAAGAAGAATGATACTTGTTGCAACTACCCCCACACAATTTTTGCCAACATCAAACCAGATGTGATAATGGATATTTTAAAAAAATACCATAAACCATGAAAGCACTACGCAGACATGTTTTTGAAAAAAGGCTAATTCCTCTCTGCTTCTCTAAACCAAAATGTGATGAGAAATAATACAAAAAAAAAAAAAGTTTAAAAACAGGAGCTACGATGACATACACCATTTTATCAATTCCTTTCTTCCCTTGATATGGTCTGGGGAAATGAATAAACACTCCTCTTAAAGTGGTTACTGACAGCCAAAGAATCATTTTGAAAACAGATCACTAGAAACAACTCTGCTTCTCTTAAATAGCCAGTTTATATTATCTTATGGACACTGTGAACCTTGTGACTATTTATTTCCTTCTTTGCTTAGACTCTAGGAAGGTCAGAGCCAAATCTACAGTCCACCTCTACCAACTGTACAGAATCTTGTGGCATACCTTTTGTGAGCAAGCTTTAGTTCTAATGTTCTTATTTTCTCTTTGCCTCAGTCTCTTATTCATCCATTTTTTTTAAGCAAATTGTTATTTTATTTTAAAGATTTTATTTATTTATTTGAGAGAGAGAGAGAATGAGAGACAGAGAGCATGAGAGGAGGAGGGTCAGAGGGAGAAGCAGACTCCCTGCCAAGCAGGGAGCCCAATGCGGGACTCGATCCCGGGACTCCAGGATCATGACCTGAGCCGAAGGCAGTCGCTTAACCAACTGAGCCACCCAGGCGCCCCTTATTCATCCATTTTTATCCTATTGCCTACATTTCTGAAACTCAGTTTTTAACACAACAAATCAAGCCTTCAGGTGGGAAAGTTTGGCATTAAGTATCTGGGATGATGGAGAGTGAATACTTCAGTTAGTAATGAATCTTGTTTCACAGCTGCACAGTTAAAAAGCAACACAAAGGGAAAACTAGTGTCAGGTGCTTGGAGCTATCTGCCACATAGGTCAGTTGGTCAACAAGAATCCAGAAAACATGCAAAGAGAATTACCCACTGTGCCGATTTAAACTCAACCGAGAAAGTATGATGTCTGAAAACAACCGTGCTTGATAAAAATTCCCTTATTTCAAAGCAATAAAACAAAATGTCCGAAAAATCAGCTCCCAAACTCACTTAGGTGATTTGAGATCACGATGAATAATTTTATGGAGGTGCAAATAATTCATTCCACTTGCAATGCCCGTGGACCAGTCCACTAGCAATCGAGGTGTGATCTTCCTGCCGGCTCGCAAAACCTCATAGAGTTGTCCGTGGGCACAGTATTCCATGATGATGCAGTAACAGGGGGCCTGAGTACAAACGCCCCTTTCAAGAAAACACAAATATGTTTATAAATTCACACATACATACAAACGTACCTGTATACATATTTATATTTTAAGAATATTTAATACATTTAACGATTAAGACCAGTTCTCTGTCCATATTATTTTTAAAAGGCATAATCTTTCCCAATTCTTCAATTACCATTAAACCCCCTCTAGTCTGCAAGCTTCTCTATTATGCATATGGACAATTTTAGTTCCTTTTGCTCATTCCAGATTATCCCTATGTTGTGCTGGATCCAGTGCTTTTCTGTGGGGCCATTCCATTCTGGGACAAAGAGCACATTTCCTGAGACTTGTGTAGGCCAGGCGCTGCGTTGTGTTAGATTGTTAAGAGTAACTGAAATATCTTCCTTTTAAAATTAAATAGAAGGTTTTATATACAGGGTACAGAAAGAGAGAATTCAAATAAAATACTGCTATTTTTACTATTAATTGTTGAATTTTAAATTAGTCAAATTTAAGATAACTAGTCTGAGGACCAAAAAAAGAGTCAATTTTCTATATTATATAGTCTTTGGAAAAACATTTCTGCTTAGAATAAAAACAATATCATACAATGTAACCTATTTCTATGTGGCCTATATTTCCATCAATTCCTACATCTTCCACAAAGCCTTTCCTGATGATTCCAGTCCAAGAAGATCTTTCTCTAAATTCTTATGCTACCCGGGAGCCATTCGTTTTTTTTATATGCAAATTTCCTCTCCCCATACAGATCATTGGCTCCTGGAAGGGAAAGGTCTTCAATTTCTTTTCTTTCTACCTTAAGGTCTAGAAGTTCACAGCAAGTCCTTGACAAATATTTCTTAACTTCACCTTAACTTTCTTCGCTGCTGACCCTTTGCACAAACATGTGCAGGTGCACGGGGTAGGAAGAGGGGAACTAGCATGGAAGAACTTCTATTTGTCAGGAATGTTCCCTGTTTATGTAATTGTCTGAGTTAATCTGCCCCAAACCATTGTGCAACACATACGCCCTCTTCCATTTCTACGGGTAAGGTTCAGAGAGGGAAAGTGACCTGCCCTAGATGATACACCTATGGTGACCTGCCCTAGATGATACACCTATGGTGACCTGCCCTAGATGATACACCTATGGTGACCTGCCCTAGATGATACACCTGTGACAGAGCTTAGTTTCAAATCCAGTCTAACTTCAAAGCCTATGCTTTTTCTACACACTATGCTATACTGCCCTCCCTTTGTGCTTTGTAACTTCTGTATACACAAGCATATTGGGGATTCCTATATCAATGTTACCTTAGAAAAGTGATAATTAACTCTGCTTCACACTTTTGTTCTGAAGATGAGAAAAGAGAACAATTATCATATACAATTCTCGGTATCCCATCTCTTAATAGTATGTACACCTTCTTTCAAAACTTTCTAGAGGAGTTGAGAGTATTTTATCTACAAGATGCCCAGCTAAAGTCCTCAGCCAGCTACCAACTCATGTCTTCTCTCTTACGCGGCTGTAAGTGATGAGGGAATGAAGAGGGCATAGCTTGAGACCATGGGAAAGTCCTATAACAACAGCAGGTTATGAAGAAGTAAAATTAGTCTTCATTTACCCTGCCATGATATGCCTGTCAAATGCCACAGAGCTATTTCTACTACTCTCCGATCATTTTCTAAGCTACCCAGAATTCTCATCTTCATTTCTAATGAAAAATTTTTTTCAAGTTTCTGTTACTTGACTTTTAGGAGCACTTGGCGGAGCACAGATAGACCACAACTATAATCAGACAATTTAATTTTCATTACAGAAAAACAAAGAATAGGCAGGAATAATGTAATGTGCTTAAGAATATCAAAATAAATATTTGTTTGAAGCTACTCAGCATTCTATTTAACCCTGTTTTAACTTGTTGCAAACAGAGAGAAAGGGGTAACAGTGATATGTTATGTACTTTCCATCTTTCTTGACTGATGAGAGGCAATCATTCCATCAACCCTGTACTATGACAAGGCTTCTTAGTAGCTATAAATAGCAGCTCTCTAATCACTTCTAATTGCCACCTTTTCTTCCCCCTTGGCACCCAATTCCATTAGGAACAGTCAGATTAGGTCTTCCTAAAAGATTGCTTTCAAAAAATTGGACAAAGAAAATACAGAATTCTCTTCTTTCACTTCCCCTTCTGTACACGGTTCTTACTTCAAAGGAAGCTGTAAGCACAGCAATCAGCATCCAGAGAGACACACTCAAATCTAATCATGCCTCGTATCTTCCAGACGGTGCTGAATGACTCATTGGCCAAGCAACTCATGGCACAGATGGCTGCACACACAACACTGCCCAAAGCCTCAAGAGCATGGTGTAATGAACCCGGGACACCGTCTCACTGTTGGTTTCCATGTAGAGGTAAAGACTATTCGAGCATCTTCAGCCTAAAAAGTGGGGCATTGGCATGGCAGTACTCGTCCAAAATGCGGAAAACTGCACATGTAGGTAGGAGGGCCAGAAGAGTGAGGTACGGAACAGGTTGCAAGGAAAAAGGAAAGAGGAAAAAGCAAAAGGAAGGAAGGAAAAATAAAGCTTCTCACACCCATACTCTTGGGACACATTTCTGCCAGGACATCCTGGTGGTAAGCCCTCGTACCTGGGACAGACAGCCCAGCCCACATCAGGAGGCCAAGAAGCCACGCTAATCTGTAGAATATTCTGTGTCTCAAACTCAGCGTCCTAGTGATTGAAGCTTGAAAGTTTCATTAAACGGAAGTTAAATGAAAGGCCCTTCCTTCCATTTAGGATGTAGGATGCTAGAAGGGATGATTTTCTCAGTGAAGTAAAATGAAGGAAAGAAGTGAGTCTCTGATAGTCTGTCTGCTTAAAAATAATCCTTCTGCTGTCTTTTGAAATGTATCATCTTTGGAAAGAGTATAATTAGTCTATAGCATTTCATTTTCGTCTCACATCCTCCTGGCCCTAACAGCACAACAAAGGATGGGATCAAGAGGGCAACCGAAGCTCTCTCCTATGCCCACTGTATGCATGTCCCTTCCACAAGGAGATACGTCCAAGCACATCATTTAGTATCCCAGCTGAATGCTTCTCTCCTTTCCACATCTCTTTCCCTTTCCATAAAGGGAATCAAAACTCAACATCAATACTCATTTAAACCCATTCTATAAAACCTGTCCCCAAGATTTCTATTCCTTACTTTAGGGATGTGATTCCAATGAAAAATGATCCCATGACATGTTTACCTTTAAAATGAGAGTTTTATCGAGAGAGGATCCCTCTTGGGGGCTGGGAGAAGTTCCTCTTAGTTTTGGGAAGGGGAATTTGTAAATTATTCCGCTTTTAGTGGTAGCCTCATCAGTCATACTATTTTCCAGGACTGAAATACGTATATGTCAAACGTATCAAGAAGCTCTAGTTTCTAAACTGTCATTCCACCTGAAAACTATCTTTCCTGTTCTTCACCTTCCCTCCTGTAAAGCCACTCATTATTCATTTGTTTCAGGCTAGGGCAGAATTTAAAGCCCAGCAAGAGAGGGACCTCAAGGGAAAGGTACAGGCAGAAGAGATTACACATATTTAGAGCTCAGCACTGTCAGGTTTGGGGACTGCCACAAATGTACCTTTGTGCCTCCCCTTTTGCTAGTGATCCCCGCCAGTATTATGAAAATAACAGTCTGAACTAGGAAGATACGTTCATACACTCTTGAAAACAACTACATTGTGGAATGAACATAGCATATAACTTACTCTCATCAGTATTCCAGTGTCATTAGACTTAGAAAGCTGAGTGTTTGGCATTACTTGAAAAGGGATCTAGCAAAACCGGGGCAGGGAGAAACACTCTGAAGGTGCCTCTTACTACAAATTCATATTTAAGAAGGGAGGCTAATAGAAACTAATAAAAAAATTCCTCTCTGTTACACAGGGACTAATTGTTCTATGATCACTTCAGATATCAGCTTTGTTTTCTTAACTGAATTTTCGGATGGGCAGGTTATCTCAGAGTGACCTCCATCATCCCATTGATGAATGAGGTTGATTCATCAGATATGATTGCTTGGTAAGAATCCATCGCTCCCTCTCTGTCCCATGTATATCCTTTCCGAGAAGGGTGTGCTCTGGCAAAAAGAACTACCAGATTATACGATTCTTAAAGACAGGACCTTCATTTAATCATTCTTTGGTGCCCTCCCAAAATACCTAGCCCAGTACTAAGTCTATAGAGTATTTTCCATATGTCTTTCAAAGCAGGAACTCATATGTAGATATTGGGAGAAAGAAAATTTATTTCTTTTTTTTTTTTTTTTTTTATTTTTTTTTAAAGATTTTATTTATTTATTTGAGACAGAGAGAATGAGGGAGAGAGAGCACATGAGAGGGGGAGGGTCAGAGGGAGAAGCAGACCCCCTGCCGAGCAGGGAGCCCGATGCGGGACTCGATCCGGGACTCCAGGATCATGACCTGAGCTGAAGGCAGTCGCTCAACCAACTGAGCCACCCAGGCGCCCCGAAAATTTATTTCTTAAAAAAAAAAAAAAAGAAAGAAAGCCTTGACCTACTTGAAAGCGATGATGTTAGGGTGCTTCAACTTCCTCAAATGCTTGATATCCGTCTCATTCTGTTCTCTCACTTTCTTGATGGCCACCTCCTCCGCTCGGAACTTGCCCAAGAAGACAGCTCCTTGGGCTCCACTACCCAGCCACTGAAGCTCTGAGATCTCCTCAAACGGCACCTCCCAAGTATCTAGGCACACAAGCGAGAAACAAACTTAGAGAGATCTCGGGATTTGCTCAGGGACCGTTCTACGAGGCCAC
The DNA here is from genome assembly GCF_002201575.2 of Neomonachus schauinslandi. Taxonomy (NCBI): domain Eukaryota; kingdom Metazoa; phylum Chordata; class Mammalia; order Carnivora; family Phocidae; genus Neomonachus; species Neomonachus schauinslandi. The sequence continues at coordinate 79,625,501 of NC_058403.1, forward strand.
TCCAAAGGTACCAACTTCAGCGTCACCCAAAATGATCTCTACCTTTGGACTCCCACCTGTAACGCACCAAAAGATATAACCTTCCTATGGGTCTTGGTACAATAGATCAGGTATTCTCATGTGTTAGTTTGTATCATTTTCTTTAAAGATTTTATTTATTTGAGAGAGAGAGTGAGTGAAAGCGAAAGAGAGAGAGAGAGAGCACGAGAAGGGGGGAGGGTCAGAGGAGAAGCAAACTCCCTGCTGAGTGGGGAGTCCTATGTGGATGTGGGGCTTGATCCCAGGACCCTGGGATCATGACCTGAGCTGAAGGCAGACGCTTAGCTGACTGAGCCACCCAGGTGCCCCAGTTTGTATCAATTTTTAACCAATGAAATCAAGCAGATCGGAGATCTCCAATATACTCTCCTCCAAACAAAACATATCTTGACATTCCCATGGCCCTACTTCCTCACTTCAAGCTTGCACGTTCAATCCACTTATCTGTCTCTATACCACTATCCCTATCCCATTACCCATTGTAAGTCAGTGTTGTTTTATTCCTCTTTGAATTTCTAGTGTAGATGCTCAATTAATCTTTCCTGAATGAATTTTCAATGATACTCTCCCAAGGACCTAATTATGCACAAAACTTATATTCATATTTCCCTTTTATTGAGTACTTACTACGTGCCAGACACTAGCATAAAGCTTTATGTATCTCATGTGTTGATCCTTTCAACAATCTTGGAAGTCTGGCCTTATTATGGTTATTTATAGATGAGAAAACTGAGCCAGGGAGATTAAGGAACTTACCCAAGGACATACAGCTGGTAAGTGGCAGAACTCAAGAATTGGCTGATTCCAGGGACAGTGCTTTCTCCACTATACCACATTGCCTCTTGTGAAGTAATTGAGAGGGTCATTAGCCATAATAGATTTACTCATATAGATGCAGTATTTTCAAGTTTCTCTCTTTCTTAGAATTTGATTTTCTTTGCCCCAAAAAAGTAACAGGAGTCACTTCTAAGTGGTGACATTATTGATGATTCATATTATGCTCTTTATCCTATGCTGTATTTTTTTTTTTACCATGAGCCTGTATTACTTTTGTAATGTATAAAATGCTATTTTATTTTTTATTTTTTTAAAGATTTTTTTATTTATTTGAGAGAGAGAATGAGAGAGAGAGAGAGCATGAGACGGGGGAGGGTCAGAGGGAGAAGCAGACTCCCTGCTGAGCAGGGAGCCCGACGTGGGACTCGATTCCGGGACTCCAGGATCATGACCTGAGCCGAAGGTAGTTGCTTAACCAACTGAGCCACCCAGGCGCCCTAAAATGCTATTTTAAATGAAGCACTTCAAAAATTCAATCAATACATGCTTTAATCTCATGGAACTTAAAAAGGGGAATATGATCCATTGATCCTTCTCCTTGTCCCCCTTTTTATCAGTGCATTGTCACTACACTGGTAAGAAATAAACATCAAAGAACGAGGAGTCCCATGGAGTGAGGAGAGGATAATGACAATGTTAAAGGTTATGGGGGATTTTCATTAGATCACCAATCACTAAAAGGTCACTGTTTGCAGAATACTGAACAAGGTAGTGTTGAGTCAGCTTTGAAGATATTCTGGTCTTGAAAGCAAATCAACTCACATCTACTATGGTGATGAAGCAGCAGAAAGAGGTCATCAGTACCTGGAAGGGAACTACATTTCCCTCTTCTCTCATTTTCTCGAACTTGAGAGAAAATAAATCCCGTAGACTCTTAATAAAATGTGGCTTCTCATTACAGTGGTTAAAACATGACCTTCCAGAGAGGATGACATAGAGCAGAACAAATTATAGTGAGGGTGTTTGACAGCACAGATATTTAACCCATTCTTCTGTTCTGAGCAGATTAAAGATATCTGCTCTATTGAAGTTAGATAGACGCTACATAAAAACAAATTTCCCTAAAATACAAATAGCTCACAAACACGAAATCACCGAATAAACAAATGATACCAGGTGAGATGCAGGAGGAAAGAGTGAGTTATGGGCTTGACTGCTTTGAGGATCTTTCTGGCTTCGAATGACTGACAAGTGTAAAGTGTCTCACGCAGTCCCACTTTCATCCCCACAGGCTTATCTGTGTAGCACACACAGGACCCAGATATCGATGGCATACTGTCAGAGGGTTTTACTTGGGAGAGGTCTGGTGAAGAACTAGACACAGTGTTACTTTGGCCATTCCAGGGCCAAATAAAAGGACTATTACTGGATTCTGGGGCAAGAACATCCTGGGCAATATTTTTCTGAAAAACTTTATAAAAGCCCAAGTTATCCTAATTTTTCATAACTACTAAATAACTAAAATTAGACCTCTTACGTGTTTTTCCCTATTTACTCAATCTTTATTTATTGTTAAATGCTAGAAACACCAGCAAATATTAGAAAATAAAGTATTTTATCTGCAATCCCATTCCATATTCAGTTATCATCTTCTCTTCCAGTCTTTGCTCATATGTGTGCAGCTATGTAGAAGTTGTAGGTGACACATAATCTTTTCTATTTTCTCATGTATTGTGTATCCCCCCTGTATATACAGTTTTCATTATAAGCTTCAATAGTAGCTTACTGTACCCTTTTACCTTTTCTGTACTTAAGTCCTTCCATCTTTTTGTTTGCTGGCTTAAATTTGATACTTTTTTCTTTCTTTATATTATTTCCTCAGACTCCGTTCTTAGGTTAGAGTACAGTTTTCTGGCTTTTGCTATACATTCTAACTTGCCATACAAAAGGGCTTTGCTAGTTTTTGCTGACAGTAGTAATGCATGAGTGTGTGTGTCCCTTTTACTTTGCCAGCAATGAATATTGTTGATAGTTTTTTGGGTTCTAAGTTATTTAGGTGTAAAGTAATGTTTTATAAGCTTGCACTACTTTATTTATTTATTTAAAAGACTTATTTATTTGAGAAAGAGAGAGCGAGCATGGGGGCAGAGGGAGAGGGAGAGAATCCCGAGCAGCCTCCTCACTGAGCAGGGAGCCCAATGCAGGGCTCAATCTCCCAACACAGAGATCACCACCTGAGCTGAAACCAAGAGTTGGACGCTCAACCGACTGTGCCACCCAGGCACCCCAAGTTTGCACTACTTTAATTGCCAGTGAAGTAGAATATTTTCTCCACATTTGTTTAATGCTCACATCTGCTCTGCATGAATTGCCACATTTATGCTTTGTGCATTTATCTGTCGGGGGTCTCATAGTCCTCATAAATTTGAAGGAGTTTTCTATTTCTTTGACACATATTAAGAGAATGTTTTTTAAAAAGACTTTGTATTTTATGGGGCGCCTGGGTGGCTCAGTCATTAAGCATCTGCCTTCAGCTCAGGTCATGATCCTGGGGTCCTGGGATCGAGTCCCACATTGGGCTCCCAGCTCAGTGGGGAGCCTGCTTCTCCCTCTGACCCTCTCCCCTCTCATGCTGTTTCTCTCTCTCTCAAATAAATAAATAAATAAATATCTTAAAAAAAAGAAAAAGAAAAAAGAATGTTAGCAATGAGGATGTGCAAAACTGGGGGCCCTGATAACTGACAGCAAGATAACGACATAACAATGGAACCTGACTGTGTTCACTCCAGGGTTAATCCCAGACTTTCTGCTTTTATAGCTGTCCATTGGTACTCTTCCCCAGCTTCTATCTTCTGATTCATCACTATGACTATTATCTTAATTCCAATATCTACCATGATCTCTAAGACTGAGAAAAAGCCCCATGCCCACCCACTTTCAAGGCATAAGTTCTCTGTTGTTTGTATTCAGACATGGCTATGATATAATACTTGCTTTAGGACTGGGAACTATTTGGCAGTAAAAAATTTCAATTACACATACTACCTTACTTGGATTTCACTACCAACATACTAAATGGGAAATGAAGATGTCATTAAAATTTTTGAAAAAATCAAGTGAAGTTTCCTTATAAGTACCAAATGCAGAGACACATCTGTTCTGCGTGCTATCCTTTGGTTGACTGTAATCCAGGATTAAAGATTAGCTCCCTGATCCCAGAGCTGACAAGGAAAAAACTACCTTAGTTCCTGGCTAGTGAATCCCTTTCACGGCCCCCCGCAACTCCAGCCCACAGTAGGGTATCCTGTCATCTGCTGAAGAGCTAGGCAGCTATAAGCTGCCTTGTAAGCTTAAGCTGACCAGGCCCGTTTCTTATTTACTCTTGAATAAGCCTTTCTGGCAGTCATATAATCAGAAGATTGATTAAATACAAGTTTACAGGACAATTAAAAAAAATTTTTTTTAAGTAGGCTCCATGCCCATTTAGGGGGTTTGAACTCACAACCCTGAGACCAAGACCTGAGCTGAGATGGAGATTCGGACACATAATGGACTGAGCCACCCAGGCACCCCGCCCCCAAATTTGAAAGGCCCTTTTGACAGACACATAGAATGTATCTGCTGCCCCTCTTCATGAGCCTGAACCTCGATGCTGCATTTGTATCCTGAGATCTCCAAATTACCACCAAAATAATTATTAGACTGGACAAGACCCTAAAAGCCAAATGCAATTTTATCACATAAGCAGATATTAGTAGGTTTTGTGTCTAAGCTGAGGAGAGGGAACTTTTTAAAAAATAATAAACTAAGGGTGGTTATCTCTGGGTTGTGGGATAACAAGTTATTTTTTATTTTCCTCTTTGTGCTTATCTTAATTCCCAATTTTTAAAATAATAATACTGTTTAACATTGAAACCCCCAACCTTTGCGTGACAAGGAACAACTTTTTAATTTCTTGAAACCTTAAGACCATAGAGGGGGAAAGAAGGGTGGAATGTGCAGGGTGGATGGGATGGGAGGATGTATGAAAGACAGTGAGACAGACAGACAGACCAACCCCAGGGACACAAAGACTTTCTGCATGTACAGGAATGGATGCTCTGACTGACAAATCCTGGAAAGCACACCTGGGATCAATTGATTTACCAGCAAATCCAATACACATACTGGGAAAGGGTATAGAGGGAGAGGTTTAAGAGAGGTATTGGTTTAAGAGAAAATATTTCAGAAATCAGAAAAATAGAATGCACAAGAAAAGTGGTCAATAGTGACTAAGGTCAATTGGCTGTTGTGGAAAAGCTGTCAACAGTCTTGACTGAAAGATACGAATATATGTGTATATATATACATTTAATTTTTAAAAAGATTTTTATTTATTTGAGAGAAAGAGCTCACAAGCAGAGGGAGGGGCAGAGGGAGAGGGAGAAGCAGGCTCCCCGATGTGGGGCTCGATCCCAGGACTCCCAGATAATGATCTGAGCCAAAGTCAGATGCTCAACCAACTGAGCCACCCAGGAGCCCCAACATGAATATATTTCTAAGAGAGGGTCACAGAGTCCAACATTCAGATATAAAATAAATAAGACAGAATCTCATTTCTGGTCTACATTTCTGGTCCTTTCCAAAATTTCCTGATGAGAGAACTATTAACAATGGAATCATTTACATAATACTACAAATATATGTATCAAAAGCCTTAAAAAGCCATGAACCATTTTAACTCAACCATGTGTCTTCTAAAAACTTATCTTAAGGAAATCAAAGATATAATAAGAATGATCACAGACATAATGAAGGGTATGTGTGAAAATTAAGTAATAAACAGATGTTCATTGCAGTATAGCATATGATCACTAAAAATAACAAATTGCCAAGGAATAGAGGATTGCTTAAAGAAATCTTGGCACATTCACACAATTTAATACTGTGTAGGCATTAAAAATGCTGAAGAAGTATATTTCATGATATGGGAAATGTTCAAAATGTGAAGTGAAAAGGCATAACGAAATAGTTTGACTCTGTTTTTTTTGTTTAAAGCACACACACAGATAATAAGACTAACATAATATATACCAAAAACATTAATAGTGAAGACTGAGGATCATAGATAAATATTTTTACTTTTGGGGGGAAACTTACCTGTATATTCCAACTTAACCACATATATTATTTTTGCTATCAGGAAGAAAAAAATTCTTCTAAAGAATATAAATGAAGTTATAAAGAACACTAGGGCCATGTGTTCTCTTTCCTTCAGAAGCATAATGCTTGAATTGGAATATATGAATATGCATGTTACACCGTGATGGGAGTTAATTTACTTTTTAAAAAGCTGTGGGATCTAGACATAATAATGCTTCTCAAGATTGGTTGTATATTTGTTCTTTCCTCACAATGTGAGCTTTCTGTGCCTGAGCTGTAAGAAAATGATTCCTTTTTACTACAACCTAAACCAGGGCACAAGCTTTAGGCAGAGAACCATGTGGCGTCTGTCTGGTTTTGAGTTAATCCAGTGGCCATCAGACTTTTTGATTGTATGAACTTTCAATAAAAAAATTTGTAAACATGCACTAGGTGATTATTTATAAGTTATGTATCTGCACAACTTTATTAAAATACCAAATATATATGAAAACATGCATGAAAATAGAAACTTAAAATGATGATACAAGGAACAGGAGCTCTAACATTTTCTTCCTCGTAACACTGTAGATTGTCTTCTATGTACTCTACTTGACACCCCTAGACTGGACAGCTACAAAAGATGGGCTTTGGCCAGAAAAGACCAACCAAATGTGAATCTGTTCCAGTCAGAAGGTTTATAGGAGATTGGTACAGGGTATTCATCGGGCACTAGGGTTTTAATCAAAGGTTATCCAGTGAATGGTGGTGATGGCAGGGACTATTTCCCAGGTCTACACTCTACCTTACCTTGCTGCTGTAATTTGTAATCAGTGGAATATGCCTTCCCAATGATATTCCAGACAGGCCTTAAGCATCCAAACAGTCCTTCCAGAAACCCACCACTGCCGCTGCCCGACCTGCTGAACTGAATCTTGACGTCTTCAGTTCCACTTGTGCTCTCTCCATCCACGGTGTTGCTGTTCCCCTGAGACATGGCCATCTCTGATTCATCTTGTTCCCTTAGCTGAAGAACGCTGTTCTCAAACTGGTCCCTGGAATCCTCACTCACGCTTGTCAACACTGTTGTGGTGATGGGGCAGTTCATGCTCTCGGTTAGCTCTGTTTGTACCACCCCCTTTTCCTGCTGGTCCTTAAGGAGCTTGGGTGATGGGTGGCTCCCCACAGGAGTGAGTTCATCTTGTAGTCCGTTGAAGGTTCTGCTTTCACTCGAGGGTAAGTGTGAGGAAGAGGAGCAGCTCAGGTGCTCCTGAGGGTTGGCCATGGTGCCATGAGTGTGCCCAGGGTCCTGAGATGACACTCAGAGGATTATTGGGACAGAATTCTGATGCAAGAGAGGGCTCCAGAACCTGGGGAAGATAGGAGGAGGACATGAGATCACCCTTCTTTTAGTCACCCACACTACCACATTTCTGTTTATAATAACAAAAACACTGAAGCAATGGGGATTGGTTAAACACTGGTATACATCCAAATGGTGGAATACTATGCAGCAATTACAGATCATGTTGTAGAAGAGCATTTACGAACCTGCGAAAACGTTCATGACATGTTAATATAAAAAATAGGTTAGCACAATATATACAACATAAGCCCTTACAATTTTTTAGTTTTTATTTAAATTCCAGTGAACATACAATGTTATATTAGTTTCAGGTGACAATATAGTGATTCAACACTTCCATACATTACCTGGTGCTCATCACAAGTGTCCTCCTTAATCCCCATCACCTGTTTCACCCACCCCCCACCTTTTACTGGAAAGGACACACGAACACATACATAAGAAAAAGACTGGAAGAATATATCCCAAGAATTAACTATTGTTAACTATTAACTACTGTTAAGTCTAGGTGGTTAGATTTGGGAGGGCTTTATTCCAAGCATTCTGCATTAATATGTTGCTATAGAGTGAATGGTTGTGTCCCCTTGCTCCAAAATTCATATGCTGAAACCCAATCCCCAGTGTGATAGTATTTGGAAGTGGGGCCTTTGGGAAGTGATTAGGTCATAAGGGTGGAGCCCTCACAGACACGTCAAATATGCCAGTGCCTTGATCGTGGACTTCCCAGCCTCCAGAACTGTGAGAGATATGTATTTTTTGTCTGAGCCATCTAGTCTATGGTATTTTTGTTATAGCAGCCTAAACAGACTGATAAATATTTAAAAATATTTTAAAAAATTGTTTCCCTTCCCAAAGAGAAATTAAATGTCTTGATAAACACTGTTTTATTAGGAACAACATCCTGCTCATATTTTTTCTATTTTCTTTAGTGTTTTTTCTCCTGGGGCATTGTTTTACTTCCTAAGGTATTCATTAAGTCATATAGGTAAATGTCTTATGTGACAACACAAATTCCTAAGATATGAAATCTGTTTTTACTGTAATGCACCAAATCTGGGGCAACAAACTAAGCCCCAGTGCTTTAAATTTATTCTTTGCTTCTGATCTGTCCATTAGCACCGATTTCTCAGGGCCACCCAACCTCTGAAAATAAAGACATGGAATTGTCTAGATTGGCCAGTTCATGCTAATTCAATCTTAAATTTATTCATTGTATGTCAGAAATTTACTTTCTTTACAAATCCCTATATAATAGTTATTTCTTCCTTCACTCTGAATTAAACATTTAGAATATGTTTAATAGGAACCAGGGTATAAAGAGAATCTCACTTTACGGAGGGGGCAAGAAACAGACCAACAATGATTGACAGTACAGTGCTTATCATGAATCAACCAAGTGCTCTGGGAGCACAGAAGAGGGAGGGATACTTTCAGGGCTAGCTGCCCAAAGGTGGTAACTATTGATCAGTGTTAGAAGTGTAGAACCTCATCGGGTTGGCAGGAAAGGGGTGAGTGAGAGAAGAGGGAGAGGATACCACAGATGTGGAGAAAGTATGAACAAGGGCAAGGATGCATGGAAGACTATGGAATATATGACAAATTGAAGTGGCTGGAATGTAGGGTTATATGTATATATAGAGAGAAAGATAAGAAAGGAGAGAAAGTCAGGAACCAGGGGCACCTGGGTGGCTCAGATGGTTAAACCCCTGCCTTTGGCTTGGGTCATGATCTCCATGTCCTGGGATAGAGCCCCATGTCAGGCTCAGTGGGGAGTCTGCTTCTCTCTCCCTGTCTGCCTCTCCCCCTGCTTGTGTTCTCATTCTCTCTCATACTCTTTCTCAAATGAACACATAAAATCTTTTTTTTTTTTTTTTTTTTATTTTGACAGAGACACAGCGAGAGAGGGAGCACCAGCAGGGGGAGTGGGAGAAGCAGGCTCTCCCCTGAGCGGGGAGCCCAATGCGGGTCTCGATCCCAGGACCCTGGGATCATGACCTGAGCCGAAGGCAGATGCTTAACGACTGAGCCACCCAGGCGCCCCAACACATAAAATCTTTTAAAAATTTTCTAAAAAAAAAGACAGTCAGGGACCATTTTGCAAGGAGATTTGTATGCTAGGCTAAAAGGCTTGGATTTTATCCTGAAGGTGATGGGGGTCATAGTATCCCAGATTGGGGGTTATGGATAAAAAGAAACTACCCCTATGTTATTAATTTCTCATCTGAATCACTGAGATCCAAATTTTAAGCGTTTTTTTTCATTGCCATATCCTATGAGTAGCTTGTGTGAATGAACCAGTGAAAATACCCTATCCTTTGAAGACTCTTTCATTCATGTAAATATGTATTGACCTCCTATTATATGCTACACAATGTGTTAGGAATTAATGAATGGTACATAGGCTTCTACTCTATAGGAACTTACAATCTAGAGGGAAAGACCAATTGATAATAAGAGTCACATGGTTAGATATATGGTACACAGACATGAACAAGGTGCTACAGGAGCTCAGAAAAATAAACATCAAATACGTCCAGAGAAGTCATAGAGGAAATGTTGTTTGGGTTGGAGGGTAAACCAGGTAAAAGTGAGACTAGACATTGCAGGAAGTATTGGGGAGCAGCAGGAGATAACTCTTATAAAAGGTAGCCAAAGGTCAGAATGTGGTGGACCCAGATGACAAACTAAAGTTTTTGGATTTTTATCCTCAAGACAACAGAGAGCCATTAAGAAATTTTAATTGGGGGAGTGATTTGGTCAAATTTTTAATTAATTTATTTATTTTTAAAAGATTTTGAGAGAGCACGCATGCATGCACGCGGGGGGAGGGGAAGAGGGAAGAGACTCCCCACTGAGCAGGAAGCCCCATGCGATGCAGGGCTGATCCCCGGATCAGGACCCCTGATCATGACCTGTGCTGAAGGCAGACACTTAACTGACTGAGCCACCCAGGCGCCCCTCAAATTTGTAATTTAAAATTACATCTATAGAAGTAGAGGTTGGATTGAAGGGGAAACACTGAAAGTCAAGATGTCACTTAGGAGGAAGAGTTCAAGTGGGAATGATGAGGGCCTGAACCAAGACAGGAGCAGTGGTAATGAGGAGGAGGAGAAAGATTGAAGAGGTAGAATAAGCAAGATCTAGTGATTGATTAGACCTGGGTGTGGGTAAAGAAAAGGGAAAAGAGAGGAAGACTTTCAGATAACTTACTTGGGATAATGGATAGATGGGCAGTATCATTAACTGAGATATGAAATAGCAGAAGAAAGAAAGGTTTGGAAAAAAGGTAATTAGCTCAGTTACAGACATGGAGGGTTTAAGTCCTATTGTGTGTGTTAATGCACTGTACCAGGCTTTTATTTATGTTATCTGATTTTAAAAAGACACTTTGTAGAGAGGGATGTGGGAGGATGGGATGGGAGTGCTCCTTTAGCTCAAGGCAGAAGTATCAAAATAATACAAGGGTGAACCCAAGTTAAATTAAAAATATACTTATTAAATAGATACTAGGAGCTGTGCTTTGCACTAAGCTAAGTTCTGTGGATACAAAGCATTACTGTTACAATTACTACTTCTAATGATAAATGAGACAAAGTGTCTTACAATTTACACAGCCCAGTATGCATAATCAGCAATATACTGGTAAAACAGCTCTGCAGAAAACAAAACAAAACAAAACCAAAAAAAAAGGAAAAAAAAACACCGGGACACTCTGATTTGTAGTGTTTACTGATTTCTCTGGTATAAATACTCCCACCATGGCAGATTTCAAGCTAATAATAGTTTAGTAACCTACTTGCAAACTTTCAATCAGCTCTTACAAATTGGTGTGTAAGTCAGCACCAGCACTATAATCCTTGTAATAGTGTCATTCTCATTTTACAAAGAAATAAAAAACTTTTTAAGGTCATAAACTGGGTAAGTGATAGAGCAGAAATACAAATATGACTCAAAATTCAGATCCCCAAATTCCCTTGCCTTTTTTATAACACCATAGCACCTCTTATAATAACCCCTTGCTTCCTTAGAGTGCTTCACAGGTTAATAAAGTGCTGTGGGCTATGATTTTTTTTTAAAGATTTTATTTATTTATTTGAGAGAGAGAGAGAGAGAGTGAGAAACAGCATGAGAGGGGAGAGGGTCAGAGGGAGAAACAGACTCCCTGCCGAGCCAGGAGCCCGATGTGGGACTCGATCCCAGGACTCCAGGATTATGACCCGAGCCGAAGGCAGTCGCTTGACCGACTGAGCCACCCAGGCGCCCCTGTGAGCTATGATCTTGATCTAAACATTTGATCCCTGTGCAAGGAAGTCAGGGCATGGAATCATTATGCCTAGTCTTCACAAAAACTAAGGTCTACAGAGAGGTATTTTGCTAAAGGTCATGGAGCCAAGATTGAATACCAGATTATTTTTCCTAATTCCAAAACTCTATCTCTTACCGACACATGTAGTCTCTGTAAGACAAAGTTCCTTCCTTCCAAAGCTTATAAACTACTTAAGGAGTTAATAATTACATGGAAGGAATTGCCTCCTCCTCTCCCTTCCCCCCATGACAAATGTGCCGTGTTCTGTTATACAGAGCTGTGCAGAGGGCAAACAGTAATGGGGACTAGAGTAGTTCACTCAGGCTGAATGAAAGAGGTAGGATTTGAGATGAACCTTTGAAAGGAAGATGATTTGAGACCCACAGAAGAAAGGAAGTCAGGCAGCCACATGCAGAAGAATGAAACTGGACCATTTCCTTACACCACACACAAAAATAGGCTCAAAATGGATGAAAGACCTAAATGTGAGACAGGAGTCCATCAAAATCCTAGAGGGGAACACAGGCAGCAACCTCTCTGACCTCAGCCACAGCAACTTCTTCCTAGAAACATCGCCAAAGGCAAGGGAAGCAAGGGCAAAAATGAACTATTGGGACTTGATCAAGATAAAAGCTTTTGCACAGCAAAGGAAACAGTCAACAAAACCAAAAGACAACCGACAGAATGGGAGAAGATATTTGCAAATGACATATCAGATAAAGGGCTAGTATCCAAAATCTATAAAGAACTTATCAAACTCAACACCCAAAGAACAAATAATCCAATCAAGAAATGGGCAGAAGACATGAACAGACATGAACATTTTCCAAAGAAGACATCCAAATGGCCAACGACACACGAAAAAGTGCTCAACATCAGGGAAATCCAAATCAAAACTTCAATGAGATACCACCTCACACCAGTCAGAATGGCTAAAATTAACAAGTCAGGAAACGACAGATGTTGGCGAGGATGCAGAGAAAGGGGAACCCTCCTACACTGTTGGTGGGAATGCAAGCTGGTGCAGCCACTCTGGAAAACAGTATGGAGGTTCCTCAAAAAATTGAAAATAGAGCTACTGTACGACCAGCAATTGCACTACTGGGTATTTACCCCAAAGATACAAATATAGTGACCTGAAGGGGTACGTGCACCCCAATGTTTATAGGAGCAATGTCTACAGTAGCCAAACTATGGAAAGAGCCAAGATGTCCATCAGCAGATGAACGGATAAAGAAGATGTGGTATATATATATACAATGGAATATTATGCAGCCATCAAAAAAAATCCCCAAAATCTTGTCATTTGCAATGATGTGGACGGAACTAGAGGGTATTATGCTAAGCGAAATAAGTCAATCAGAGAAAGACAAGTATCATATAATCTCACTGATATGAGGAATTCTTAATCTCAGTAAACAAACTGAGGGTTGCTGGAGTGGTGGGGGGTGGGAGGGATGGGGTGGCTGGGTGATAGACATTGGGGAGGGCATGTGCTATGGTGAGCACTGTGAATTGTGTAAGACTGATGAATCACAGACCCGTACCTCTGAAACAAATAATACATTACATGTTTAAAAAAAAAAAAAAAAGAAGATAGCAGGAAGGGAAAAATGAAGGGGGGGAAATTGGAGGGGGAGATGAACCATGAGAGACTGTGGACTCTGAGAAACAAACTGAGGGGGGCGCTTGGGTGGCTCAGTCGTTAAGCGTCTGACTTTGGCTCAGGTCATGATCCCAGGGTTCTGGGATCGAGCTCCGCATCGGGCTCCCTGCTCGGCGGGAAGCCTGCTTCTCCCTCTCCCTCTCCCCCTGCTTGTGTTCCCTCTCTCGCTGTGTCTCTCTCTGCCAAATAAATAAAATCTTAAAAAAAAAAAAGAAACAAACAAACAAACTGAGGGTTCTAGAGGGGAGGGGGGTGGGGGGATGGGTTAGCCAGGTGATGGGTATTAAAGAGGGCACTTATTGAATGGAGCACTGGGTGTTATATGCAAACAATGAATCATGGAACACTACATCAAAAACTAATGATGTAATGATGTATGGTGATTAATATAACATAATAAAATAAAATTTAAAAAAATAAAATAAAAAGAAAGGAAGTCAGGGAGGCTAAGAGCATTAGAAGAAGCAAGCAGAAACCACCAGGGCATGTGTGAGAAGGCTGGTAACTCAGAAATAATGAAATTAGCCAGCTAATGTTGGGAGCAGTAACAGTAACGCCTTACCTTCGTATATGGGCTCTGAAACCTTATGAAATAATGCAGATGATTTTTCCCTTTAAACAAATCAGAGAGATGAAGTTGGGTGGGATGAGGTTAGGTTGGGGGGACTGAAATTCTAGGGCATGCAGAAATTTAGGGGTAGGAAGCTGCCTGGGAATATAAGGCTGGAGGGAGGGGAAAGAAAAGATAGTAATAATAGCGGGAGCCCTCTGTTACAGCAACAGCTATTTGCTGAATTGACCCCCATTTCCCTCACCCCATCCTCCCCACCCCATTCCTTTTAAGCTGATCTCTCAGCTTTGACATTACTGATCCCTTCGTTTGCTTTTCTGGCTGATCTCCTGCCACAACCTTGAGCTCTCTTGCCTTTGGCCTCTCTTACGTTGCTCTGCCTGAGGTCTTTTAGGACTGCTGGCTTGATCCTATCTGACCTGGCCACTGCCTCAGCAGTTACTTCCAATCTGCCTTTGCTGTCGGGACTCGTGGTTACCCTGTACAGCACGGGGCGTACCTTATGCTTTTGGCTCACATCAAACTTGAGGATAATGCAAATGCCTAAATATGTATGTGAATTGCAGCCAAACACCTATTTGTGCAGTTTGTTCTTTGAAGCAAACTACAGGACTTTATGTTAATTCTGGTAAATTTCCATTTTGTCCCTCTTTATCCTGAGTTTCTTCCTAATGACACCATATTGGGATGGGCTCATACCAAAAAGTTAGAAAAACACGAGTTTGTTTTGTAATCTCTCCCCCTTTCTAAGAGGTTAAGGATGCACGTGAAGTAGAGTTGTGCCCACTGGCACTGCGAATGAGTTAAAGGAAGAGGATTTCAGCACACTCATCACACTCGGTTTGGTATTTATCAAGGAATGTCTATCAAGGACTATAGTCCAACCCACTTGCTTCACCTCTGAGATGACATTCATGTGTCCAAATTCAAATTCATAGGATATTGCCGACTTGCTCGATACAACAGCTAATCAGCAGCAGAGCTGGGATGAGTCCTCCTTCCTCATGCTACACTCTTTCCCTGGTCTGGTTGTTTGTTTATGCAGACAAAGAGAAACAAATAGCTACGATATCATGACCACTGATGAAAAAATAATAGTAATTCGCAGTGTTATTCTAGATGTCCTCGAGCTACTCCCAAGGAAGCACAAGCGCCCACCTACAGGGGTGACTGCACCAGTCAACAGAGCAGTGAGAGGCCATCCAGCTACTGGCAACTCAGCTGTGCTCTGGGAGGGGGCAGAGCAAGAGACACCTCGAAGCATGTCTCAAGATGTGTGTAGTCCCAGCGGCTTCCCTCTGCCCACCAAGAATATCAGGTCCAATCTCCACCAACAAAGGCAGAGAGATGGAGAGGCACAAGAACAAAGGGGGAAAAAATCATCCCCATGACTCTCTTAAAATATGATCAGAGCTGACTATGTTTAAGAAGAGTGTGGGAGGATAAAAATCTCTTAACTTTTACCTGTGTGTACGTGTACACCCACACACTGCCACTGCACAGTGGAGAGGCTGGTACGTGGAAACAAGGAACACAGGCAGCCCCACCATCTCTGCTCTGTCTTTTGCCCTCTCTGCTCCTCTCTCCCTGCCCAGATTTGGCTCCGGTACCCTCGTGGCAACTGACGGTTTGGATCTTTTGATTCATGAGAAGTCAGAACTAGTATTTACTAGAAGGGAACTGAAAAAAATGAGGCAAATTTTTTTAAACATCGAGAGTCAAATGGAAAAAGCTAAGCAAGAGCAGGAGGGTACACGGGTAAGGTTGGAATGTCACTTTTATCAGCAGGAAGCTCTCTGGGGAGGGCGGCAGGGGACGTGATGCTGCTGCCGTCCTTAGAGGCTCCTGAATCTACTAGGAGCTCAAGGTAGTGCCCTCCAGGCACACCTCCCTTGCCCTTTGAATTTCTCAGTCTCAAGAGGAGGAAGTGGTTTGTGCAAAATTAGTAAGCAAGGGTTGGAGACGGCGGCAGCTGTGCATTTGCCAGGGCACTGCCAATTTCTGGAAATTACCTTGGCTTTGTGCCCAAATGGATTCAGCACAGAGGAAAAGGGATGGGAGAGGCAACGTGGCCAAATAGCCCTTGAATTCTTGTGCTTTTATTCTATAATACAAATACAAACTCCCCAAGTTGCTAATAAAGGGTAATTTTATAATAGATCCGATTTCGAGTTTTCTATCATAAATATGTGCAAACCAAAGATTTTGGAACATTTTACCCCATCAAGTTTTCAGTGTGACTAAAATTGAATAAATTTATAAATTAAGAATTAGTGCTGAGATTTCTTGTGTGGTGCTAAGATCTTCCCAAGCTGTCTTCTCTTCACTAGGCATTTTCTTGCTTTACAATGAACACAACTCTGCCATCTCTAAAATTCATATAACAATATCTAGAGCATAAGAGGGACTTCTGCTATTAGGGCATCAGCCCATTTTAAAACTGGGATTAAGCTATTTGTTCATAGTAATAACATATATTGATCTTCCCAGGATAGAGGTCTGTCACTGAGAGGTCTGTCTTGATTTGAACTTAAAAAAAAATTAGACAGCATGGGCGCCTGGGTGGCTCGGTTGGTTAAGCGACTGCCTTTGGCTCAGGTCATGATCCTGGAGTCCCAGGATCGAGTCCCGCATCGGGCTCCCTGCTCAGCGGGGAGTCTGCTTCTCCCTCTGGCCCTCCCCCTCTCATGTGCTCTCTCTCTCTCAAATAAATAAATAAAATCTTAAAAAAAAAAAATTAGACAGCTTTTTCTAACAGAATTAAAAAATCCTAAGTATGTGATTTACAATCAGATCAAAAGAGTGGCCTACACATCCCTCCAAAGCAGCTCCAGCCACATCTCATCCAGCAAGCAGCCCCAGCAGGGACCAGCACCACTCCAAAGTGACTCCTGCCCTGGGCAGAGAGGAAAAGAACCACACACACCAGGTCCACTGCAGCCAAGGCAGGAAATCTTATAACTGGCAGTGTGGAGACAGTGCCCTGATCTGACTAGTGGCCTTGCCCACCCACAAAAACCTCTCAAAGGCAGCATACGGAGAGAGCCCTGTAGTTCAGGGTCACTGCCGCTCTGGGGCAGAAGGATTGGAGGCAGGTATCTGGTTTGTCTGCAGGGCCTGCCCACCAATGAAAGCTTCTCAAGGGACAATACAGGGAGAGTGTCCTGCAGCCCAATGTGACCTGGGCAAACCGGTTGAGAGGGCAGGTATACGGTCTGACTGCTGACACTGCCCAACTACAAGCCCACAGCGGCCTCAGGCAGGCCCTTAACAGCACAGAGACCAAACCTGGCCCTCAAGGGGCAAAGTAAGCCATTGCAGCTGACTGGACGGAAGGCAAACGAAGCTCAGCCACAGCACTGGGGGCCCAACACGGGGCCTGAACTCACGACCCTGAGATCAAGACCTGGGCTGAGATCAAGAGTTGGATGCTTAACCGACTGAGCCACCCAGGCGCCCCTTTATATAGGTTTTTGGTTTTTTTAAAAGATTTTATTTATTTATTTGACAGAGAGAGCGATAGCAAGAGCAGGAACACAAGCAGGGGGAGTGGGAGAGGGAGAAGCAGGCTTCCTGCCGAACAGGGAGCCCGATGCGGGGCTCAATCCCAGGACCCTGGGATCATGACCTGAGCCAAAGGCAGATGCTTAACGACTGAGCCACCCAGGTGCCCTATGTAGGTTTTAAAATGAATAAAAGATGCTTTATTTTCAAAGTTGTAGACTATAAACTTATCAAGAAATAGCAATCTGTAAGACTCCCAACATACCTTAAGTGCTAAATGCTACATACCTCAAATGCTTTATTTCTTTTTTTTTTTTTTTTTAAAGATTTTATTTATTTGAGAGCGAGAATGAGAGACAGCATGAGAGGGAGGAGGGTCAGAGGGAGAAGCAGACTCCCCGCCGAGCAGGGAGCCCGATGCGGGACTCGATCCAGGGACTCCAGGATCATGACCTGAGCCGAAGGCAGTCGCTTAACCAACTGAGCCACCCAGGCGCCCTCAAATGCTTTATTTCTTGACCAAAGGAATGATTTCTCTATAACTCCATAAAACTTTAATAAATAACATGTACTATTATAAGTACAAATATTCCAGGATAGAATCAACATTTTGACCTAAATCTGACTTGCCATATGAAGCAAATCAATAACTAAATAAATGCACTTAAAATGTCTTAAATAATAAGATACAGACATATATGCCTTTAAATATACAAATATTAATATAAAAATAACCATATACGCATTCCAAGAACATAAGAAAATAGGTTTAAAAGGTCAACAGTAGTTACCACTGTTGTTCTTTTAAATTTTCTTTATTTCCCTAATTTTTTTTTTTAAAGACTTACTTGTTTTGAGAGAGAGAGAAAATGAGCTTGAGGGTTGGGGAGGGGCAGATGGAGAGGAGGAGAGAGAGAGAAGCAGATTCCCCACGAGCATGGAGTCCCGACTCAGGGCTCAATCTCAGGACCCTGAGAGCATGACCTGAACGGAAATCAAGAGTCAGACCCTTAACTGACTGAGCCACCCAGATGCCCCTCCCCAAATTTCTATTATTAGCATGCATTACTTAATCAGAAGTTTTCAATCCAAATCTGCTGCTTTAAACACACAGACTAATGAGCCAACTTTACTACTTTTGCATATAGGAAAGATCACATGAAATGTTAAGGACATTGTTGGGAAGCCTAGTGTAAAAAATGTAAGTAGTTCAGGAGAACAATTGAAATGACAATTGATATCATTTTAAAACTATTATTTAAAATTAAAATTATTTTTTCAATTGGGAAATAATTTTAAAGCATGCATGATAGCCCAAATCAATCCATTGAGAACCTTCTATGGCTTTCATTATATGGAGAGCAATACTGTGAGGGGATAGGAGGGAAAGGACTGCAGGAAGATAGACCTGGATTCAAATCCTCATCATTAAGTTGCCCTTAACTCTCCAACTCAGTGTCATTCTATCTATAACTGGTGATAACAACAGATCCCAATTCATAGAATAGATAATTACATGAGATCATGCATATATAACACACCCAGTACACACTGATTCCTCAATGCCTGTTAGCTCTCCAAATCTTTAACTAGAAAAACTAGAATAAAAAGATGTATGTCAATATGCTCAATATACATGTGAAATCAAGGGACATGAGAGGAAGGGCAAATGGAGGACAAATTTTTCTTAAGGAAAGTAGAAAAATGAGAAAAATGATAAGAGGAGGGAGATCAATACACTTAGAAATTGAGACACACTGAGCTTTTAACATTCATTTGAAATTATAAATGAAGGCACAAAGAATCAATAAACAGAGAGATACGGGGTCAAAAGGGCAAAAGTAAGATGGAAAACAGGAGAGGAAAAGCCCAAATGTATGCAACTTCTTTTTCATATTTAAATTCCTTTGTCTTTAATTATAGCAGCTGTTTTTACATTCCAGGTTTTATCTAAGTTAGGAAATAACAAGGAAGGCTGTAGGTAGCTATAATGTTTGGGAGAGTATTAATGCTACATCATTCTGATACTTGGGAGAAAAAACTAATTCCCATGCTTCTAACATTGCATTGTTAAATTAGGAGTTAATTTTATTGATTCAAGAAAACATCTCTGCAGATACCTGCTATCTGCAGGTCCTCTTTGGAAAAATGTCTATTCAGGTCCTCTGCCCTTTTTAAAATCAGATTGTTTGGCTTTTTTTGGTGGGGGGTGTTAAGTTATATAAGTTCTTTACATATTTTGGATATTAACCCCTTATCAGATATATCATTTGCAAACATCTTTTCCCATCCAGTAGGTTGCCTTTTCATTTTGTTAATGGTTTCCTTGGCTGTACAGAGAATATTAAAACAGATTTGTCCTTGGTTATTTCAGGGCTATAACCACGGAAAAAGGAAACCTTAAAGTTGTCCCAAAGGATGGTTATTTCCATTTTATAATGAAAAGACATTTATTTCCAAGGGGTTAAGTAGAGCAACTTAGCCCAGAAATAAGCAATGGCCTGTCTTGAAGGATTTGACCTCACTATTCATTGGCCCCAGGCCCTGAATTCCCTTTGACCATTTTTGTGTCTCTATGCCTCGTCTAGTTTGAAAAAAAAAAAAGGATCTAATTTGAAGAATCCCAATAATCCTCTCACTAGAAGATAGCATGAGTAGCACAAGTTAGTACTCTGATGTTGACAATAAACACATAATTAATACTTACTTCTCATAAGTATCACGATCTTAACATACACAGTAACTACACTTGTTTACTACGTCACCTGCATCTTCCTTTGTAGACTAGGTATGTTTCTTTCTCTTTTAATATTATTTATTATTAGAGAGAGAGAGAGAGTGCACACGCATGAGAGTGGGGAGAGGGGCAGAGGGAGAGAATCTTCAAGCAGACTCCCCGATGAGCACGGAGCCCAGCGTGGGGCTTGATCTCATGACCCATGAGATCATGACCTGAGCCAAAACCAAGAGCTGGATGTTCAGCTGACTGAGCCACCCAGGCGCCCCAGACTAGATATGCTTTTAAAGAACAAAATAAGCAGAATCTAATTAGAGATTAATTCATATTCCAAATGTACTAGGGCTTAAACTGAAGGAAACTTTTTATGCTGTACATAATCATTTTTCTGAATTAAGATTTTCTGAAGTCTGTGTGGATACTGCTTGTATGATGAACAAGTGGTAGAAGCAGGCGCGATAACTGAAGTAGGACCCTCAATTAGCCTAAGACCTGGCAAATGGGGCAAATGAGGAGAATTCAATGAGACTGCTTACAAAAGGCAGGAGCAGGAAGAGCAACAGGGATAGTATTATGCCCCAGAGCTAGGAACAGCCAGCAGGCTTTAACTGGGGAGGGGAAAGAATGATCACCAGAACCTGGAGAGTGTGGCTACAGAAGAAGTTCATCCAACAAGAGCTGCAGCCTTTGGTATGAGCAGTGCAACCAAAGTGCACTGACCTGAGAGGGAGGGAGCCAGGGAAGTTAATGCTGAACCCCAACCTCACTTTCCTCTTGCTTTCAAAGAGCCTGCAGGTGCTTCCCATTGGTTGAACCTAATAGAAAACCAGAGGGCAAGGAAGTCCACCAATGCAGTCCATACAAGTCAATGTCCAGAGACACAGAACAGGGTGCTTTGAGAAGGGCAGGAAGTGGATCTGATCCTAAGCACCATACCAGTGGAGATCCTGCTGCTAAAGGCAGAGACATAAAGGTCAAAGCTGGAAATGCAACCCACAGTGCTGAGCCTCAGCTACTAAGAGGTCTACCTCTGGCTTCTGAATCTTTTGGTTTGGTGAGAAAACTTGAACTCTGGTGTCAGTCATGGGCTCTACAGCAGTTGGATGTCCGTTGGACAACTGTCCAACCTGGGCTGGGGAATATTTTTCTCTCTAAACATATAAAATTCTATTTATTACATTTAGGTCATCCATGAATCTCAATACTGTAAAATATGTTCCCAAAAAAGCATCTCATCAATGAAAACTAAATGATATCTATATTGTGATTAAATACTTATTGTGGGGGCACCTGGGTGGCTCAGTCGGTTAGGCGGCTTCCTTCAACTCAGGTCATGATCCCAGGGTCCTGGGATCGAGTCCTGCATCAGGCTCCCTGCTCACTGGGGAGTCTGCTTCTCCCTTTCCCTCTACCCCCCCCCCACCTGCTTGTGCTCTCCCTCTCTCTCTCTAATAAGTAAATAAAACCTTTAAACAACAGCAAAAAAATACTTACTGTGGAGGCAGTTTGCTATACATGGGTTCTGAAAAATGGCCATCTTCATGGGATTCATGTGAGTATTAAATGAGATAATGGACCTGAAAGTGCTTTTTAAGCTACAGGGTAGTATTCTGATGCTAGTTGTTGCTATGCAAATATATGCCAGCCATAGGGAGGTGACGGATAGTGTACTGCTTGGTAAGAGTTGGTTAGCTTTACTGTCAGAGCTACTGTTCATGACTCTAACCAAGTAAGAAAGAGGAGAAAATCTTTTTGAATAAAACTATATTATGAAAGTTCTCTTTTCCCATTAAATTTACTGTCATTATTCGGACTATTTAGTTGAATAGTAAAATATAACTGAAGTAGGGATATGAGTAGAACACATTCTGCACTTGTTTTATTCTATATAACATTCAAACCAAATAATACATTGCCAGCTTGGTATAACAGAGTTACTGAAGAGCATCAGTAACAGATTTCCAATGATATATTTGGAATGTCCCACAAAGCAGCAGATCCTGCACAGCGTTCCTGTGCAGGTCCTCCATGTACTTGGCAGGCAAGAAGTCATCAAGGGTCCTTCTGCTATCCTCGGATTGCTTAGGAATGACAGAATCATAGATTGTTAGAATTGGAGGGAGCAAAGATTAGGTCATGACTCCTATTTTTCAACAGAAATAACTCATTAGTTTGTAAATTCACCAGGAGCTGAAGCCAAGTAACATTTATGTCTGTACCTTGTCCCTCTTCTTTCCCTTCTTTCCAGCCTCAACGCTTAATTCAGAACCTGATATAATATGATGTAATTTACTTTTTGGATGAGAGAATTTTACATATGCACAAACTCACACATTCACACAGAGAGCAATGTGATAAACAGTATATTAATAACAATAGCTAACATTTGTTGAGATTATTGCCATTCACTTCTCTGACCACTTCACTTACATTAACTTTTTTAATCCTCACATCAACCCTTTGAGAAAAGCATTATTATTACCCTTGATAAGAACTGATAAAGAAATCGAGGCACAGGAAGTTCAAATAACTCACTACAGCTTACTAAGTGGTAAAGACAGGAGGTAAGCCCAGCTCCACTCCAGTCCCAAAGCCTGAGCCTGAGTCCAAGTCCATGGCCCACTCTACTGTCAATATTATAATGGGCGTCTGTTTAATTAAGAAATGTCTAAATCAGAAAAATATGGATTTGACTCACATTTTACCTTGAGCTGAGGTTCTATGTTTAGGGTAAAGCTAAAAACTCCTAGCAACAAATAAAGTGGAGAATTCTAAAATATGCCCACCTTCTGTAGGGTTTACTCCATTATATTTTAACATTTAACTTCTAAACCCACACTAAAACTGTAGCTTCTAGTCATATGTGGCTATTTAACTTAAATGAATTAAAATTAAATTAAATTAAAAATTCAGTTCCTAAGTTGCCCTAGTCCATTTCAAGTGCTCAGTAGCCACATGTGGCTAGTGGCAACCATACCAGACGGTGCAAAATAGGACACTGCACTTCCATCACAGATAGTTCTATTGTACAGCTGTGCTCTATATGTTCTACTCGCCTTAATAGATTTGTTTTTTTGTGAGAACTGATTAAGATAGTAGCTTCCCTTTGTACATGAGGATTTGCTAAATGCATAGAACTCCATTTCTTTTAAAATAACAGGTTTGCTATCAAATTTTAGTAATATCTGTGAATGAAATTATTTAAATACAGCTCATTCCAATGACTTTGCCAGGATCAAATTAGAGGTTTTGTTTTTTTTTTTTAAGATTATTTATTTATTTATTTGAGAGAGAGAGAGCGTGTGTGCATACAAGCGGGGGGAGTGGCAGGCAGAGGGAGAAGCAGGCTCCCCGCTGAGCAGGGAGCCCGATGTGGGGCTCGATCCCAGGACCCTGGGATCATGACCTGAGTGAAAGGCAGATGCTTAACTGAGTGAGCCACCCAAGCGCCTCAAATTAGAGATTTTTAAAAAGGATTTTCCAAGGGATGTCTGTGTGGTGCAGTCGGTTAAGTGACCAACTCTTGGTTTTGACTCAGGTTGTGATCTCAGGGTCTTGAGATCGAGCCCCATGTTGGGCTCTACACTTCGCACAGTCTGCTTAAGGATTTTATTTACTTGACAGAGAGAGAGAGAGAGAGCACAAGCAGGGGGAGCAGGGGAGGGAGAAACAGGCTCCCTGCTGAACAGAGAGCCCAATGCCAGGCTCCATCCCAGGACCCTGGGATCATGACCTGAGCTGAAGGCAGACGCTTAACCAACTAAGACTCTCTTTCCCGGTCTTCCCTCCCTGAACCCAAGCATATGCACGTGCTCTCTAAAATAATTAAATAAATCTTTAAAAAATTTTAAAAATAATAAAAAATAAAAGGATTTTCCAAGAGACCATAACCAGGTATCTAAAATTATGAGAAAAGCCAAAGGAATAATTTTCAAATACCTAAGTAGTTTCAACAGTCATTTGTGGAGAATTTCAAAGTTGAAATTGTATTATTGCTATTTTCATAATTAGCCTTCCTTGAAGTTTCTAATCACAAGACTAGTGTAGGTGAAAGGCAGAGAAGTAAGGGAGGGCTAATGGAGGGAAGGGGGAACAAGACCAGAAGTTTCTACCAAATCACCAACAGCTCTTGTCTCTTCTCAGACAAGACTGTATTAGAGATAACCATGATAAAAACTCCAGGAGGAGCAAGGAACTCTAGACTCTGGATCCAATGTCCAATTTTAACTGAGAAGTAATCAAAATCGTATTAGTGAAAGATCCCACTGCTTTAGACTTTTAACTTAACGTTGTTTTGTTCTCCTTACTCAACATTGTTTTTGCTCACAGAATCAGTCCTGAGTTTTAATTTTTTAAGATAATGATTCAATCCAGATGATACCCTAGAAAATGTACCCTAGAAAATAGAACATTTTGGGCTTTACCAAGAATAGAAAATTGAAATTGGCAAATCTCAATCATTTTTCACCTGGCCCATGTCATTGTTTTGGAAGGTGAATTTGACTTTATGCTAGAGAGTAATCTAAACCCGTTCTTTAATTATTCATTGGGGTAGTTTCCATTTCTATTTCCAATATATAGCTGAAATTTGCAGACTACTAAAGGATACTTGGTAAGTCCCA
Organism: Neomonachus schauinslandi; assembly: GCF_002201575.2. Classification (NCBI taxonomy): domain Eukaryota; kingdom Metazoa; phylum Chordata; class Mammalia; order Carnivora; family Phocidae; genus Neomonachus; species Neomonachus schauinslandi. Next base: position 79,650,210 of record NC_058403.1, read on the forward strand.
TCTGTCCAAGATCAGTAGACAAGGAAGAATATCAATAAGTATTAAATATTTATTCTAAGTGTTAAAAAAATAATAAATGTGCAAGACAGTTCTAATGGAAAGAAAAATAAATGCAGAATAACAAACTATGATAGAAAACAGGATGTAGTCCCTCAATACAAAGATTTATATTACATAGGATAGAATTTAAAGACATATTCAGCTGCCTCCCTTCAAAAATTATAATCTGAACTCATTATGAGTGCACATTTTCAAAATATGTGTTTCTAAAAAGTTGTGTATAAATTACATTTTTATTTATTTATTTATTTATTTTTAAAGATTTTATTTATTTATTTATTTGAGAGAGAGAGCACATGAGGGGGGGAGGGTCAGAGGGAGAAGCAGACTCCCTGCTGAGCAGGCAGCCTGATGCGGGACTCGATCCAGGGACTCCAGGATCATGACCTGAGCCGAAGGCAGTCGCTTAACCAACTGAGCCACCCAGGCGCCCCTAAATTACATTTTTAAAATAAAAGAGCTAAAATTTAAAAATCCCCAATATAAATTACTATTTGAAGTAATACTAGTAAATCTATTTGCAAGGTGGAAAACCCTTTTGAAATGGTAATGATTGCTTTATTATTGTACTTTTTTGTTAATTTGATTTTCTTCTGTCTCAGTGTCTGGTATGAAACCACTAGTCAACTCACTAGCCATTGCTTCTCATGGCTCTTAGTAAATCAGTCTGAGTAGTTAATATGGCCTTATCATTTGTCCTGCATTGGGAACCAGACAACCAAACTTGTTTAAAATGTGTGCAAAATAATAGCAATTAGGTTTTGTACAAAGGCTTGAAGAATCTTCTTATGAGTAAACCATGAGGGTTGGTATATGGACTTTATGATGTCTATTATGCCTATGTGGAAACACTCCTCCAGCCCCCCGCTGCCCTTTTCTGGTTCTAAATAACTGTTGGCAAACTTACGTGTATGTGTGTTTAGCTGTTCTTAAAATATAGCATGATCTATAGTCACAACACCTTATAAAGTGAGGACAAGAAGAGACAACCTGTGGAACCTACAAAATGGAGAACCTACAAAATGCCAGTGGCCCTTTTGGCCATATAATAGCTTTGAAGGGGGCAAAACTGTTTTTTGTGACTTCTACTTCCAAAAGGAATGGATATAATATAATCGTCACTTGCTTCCCTTCATAATCCATTAAAGAATCTTATTCAAGTGTTGAGCTTATTTTCGTATTAAACTTAATGCCTTTATTTTATTACTAACACTTAATATTATAAATGATCTCTTTAATACGTATGTTTCTTTTACTAGAAGAGAAGATTGCTGAGGGTAGGGTCTATCTTATTATCTTATTACTGTTTTCCCCAACACCTAGCATGGAACCTGACATGAATAAAGTTCTTATGAATTCATGAATTGAGGTAAAAATGCCTTTAAAATTTAAAAGTAAGACTTTAAAAAAATGTGTTCCAAATGCTTTTAAGCTTCAGGTGATGCTCTTGAAGTCTAGAATTCCAGGATTTATGCACCATGATTTTATAAATATCACCTGTGTTCTTCAACACTGATGGGTCTTAAAAGTTCCAGCCTACATTCCTAAGGCAGGACACATACATCCCTTGAATCATTTCAATTGCTTTTGATCCATCTCCATCTCCAACTTCGCTTCATCTTTCCTTCAGATTACCACTCAGAATCATGCTCCAAATGTCACTGATCCTGTGGTTGTAGATTAAGGAGAAGAGACTGGTTTTTATTTCATTGCTAGACCCCTTCTGATGATGTCCAACATGCTAGTGGGTCATGATCATACACTGAGCACATTTCATCAGTGAATAACTTGCCATTACAGCAAAATTCCTCCCAGGACTGTAATGAACCAGACCATGATGAATATTATGAAGAGTTGTTTTCCCCACGTCCCATTACATTATGCTTATGATGTGTTGTAATGGGAAAGAATATGGTTTCGAGTTGGAAAGACCTTATTTGAATCCTAGCTTTGCCACTTACCTAGCTCTGTCATTTACTTCTTCAACAACTTATAGAAATGCCTCATTTGTATATTGGCATTAATAAGCCTCCCTTTTAGAGTTGTTGTAGATGCAAATCAAACTAACAGGCATTTTTTATTTACAATAGTGAAGACATAGAAGGAACCTAAGTGTCTATCGATAGATGAATGGATAAAGAAAATGTGGTATGTATAAATATACAATGGAATATTATCCAGCCACAACAAAGAATGAAATCTTGCCATTTGCAACAACAGTGGATGGGACTTGAGGGCAATATGCTGAGTGAAATAAGTCAGTAGAGAAAGACATAACATATGATCTCACTTATACATGGAATCTAAAAAAACAAAACAAAAAACCCATGTTCACAGATGCAGAGAACAGACTGGTGGTTGCCAGAGGCAGGGGGTAGGGTGGGCAAAATGGGTAAAGGGAGTCAAAAGGCACAAGCTTCCAGTTATAACATAAATAAGTCATGAGGATGTAATGTAAAGCATGGTGTCGACAGTTACTAATACAGTACTGCATATTTGAAAGTTGCTAAGAGAGTAAATCTTAAAAGTTCTCATAACAAGAAAAAAATTTGTTGTAACTATGTATGGTGATGGATGTTAACTAGACTTATTGTGGTGATTATTTCATGATATATACAAATATCTAATCATGTTATTGTATACCTGAAACTAATATTGCATGTCAATTATAACTCCAAAAAAAAAATCCCCTAACGAGCATTTTATTGAGTTCTTACTATAAACAGGACTCTGAAATCTTCAAAGGGTTTCCTTCTGTCATCTTGGCATTTCTCACCAAAATACGTTTAATTTCAACTGCAAAATAGGAACATTTCACTCTATACTCACACCTTCTGATTTTTCCTAGTTAACAAGAGTTCTAGCTAAACCTGGAAGACTGAACACATTTTATCTGCAGTTCTCCCCATCCCCACACCAACTCACACTAAGATGAAAGTATGGCCAAAGGAAGGAAGGAAGGAAGAAAGAAAGAAAAAGAAAAGATATATTATGCAATAACATGGATGAATCTCAAAAGCACTATGCTAAGAAAAAAAAAAGCCAACACAAAGGCTACATACCATGATTCCATTTATATGAAATTGATTTATAGGAAACACAAAACCACAGGGACAGAAAACAGAACAATGTTTATTAATGGGCAGGGGCAGATGAGAGGGGACCGATTTGGGCTTTTTTCCCCCCTAACTCTAGTACTGAGATGTTCAAAAGGCATTCTGAAAGCAAAGTCCCTGAGCGGCCCTAGGCAATGGCGGGACTGCCAGAACACATCAATAGCCTTGCCATAGACTCCTTGGAAACCATCAGTGTTCTCAATACACTACTACTCTTTCCGACACGTTTACTACAATGCTTTTGATAAGGACAGTCCATTTAGTTGTGTGAGTTGTTAGCAATCACATTGCTTTACAACTTTCCGTAGGTGTATACATTAGAATTAATTTTATATTTCGAATTCTTTAACATCCTTTGCCATAGAGGTACCTCTAGGTGTTTCTAAATGAAAGTTAATAAATATAAGTGTAGAGAATAAAATAAGAATTTAGCACAGTCCAGGTTACATGTCCTTAGAGTCTAAAAGCCACCCCTGGATTTTCCCACCTCAGAGTCAGTGTGAGTTAAAGGTTAAGGTAAAGATCCAGGGTGTTCACAGACAAACACATAATCAGCTCATGAATCCTTTCCCTCACTTACTGAGGCAAATCAAAGTGTTCCTCCCATAAAATCTTCAGGGTTTCTACTGTCCTTTTATGATTTTCCTTTCCAGGCATGCTTTCAATGTTAATTTTTATACTTTATTTCACTGGATAAAATTTTGTGGAATAGACCCCACATCTCCTCTGGGATGATCCTACCCCCATTCTATAATTTCCAACTTTCATTTGAAAGATTTTTCTACAGAGCCCTTTCTACTTGCCCAGTATAAAAACAAGTAGATTCACTGGTGAGAAAGGGTTTTGCAATGAAGTATCCTTTCAATCTCACTGGACTAAAATGAATTGAGCACCAAAATTTAAAATATGAAAATAAATCACTAGTACCTACGAGGAATCACAAAGCGCTTACACCTAGTCAACCAAATGACTTTCTTCTCATAATCACTGAAATAACAATAGGGCTAGGATGGTCCACTAGTTGTATCAGTAATTTAGAAATTAAGCCACTTACAATGCCTTGGACAATCCAGGTTTGGGGATTAGTGGCTTTTTTCCTTTAGCCTACATATGTCTAATCCTAAGGGACAAAATTAAAGGCATGCTTGGCAGTGGACACAGAGAAGCTCAAAGAAGAATGTGATTATTTTTTAACCCCAGTAGATTCAGCCTCTGATTCTGATTTATTCTCTTTTTCTCTCTCCTTACAGCCTAGGCAGAATCAAGAGAAAAGACAATTCCGCAATAGCTACGATTTAGTTTGAGTCAAATAGGTAGAATAAAAATGTATTTAGCATACTCCTAAATAGGCCTGCCATGCTCCTGGCTTTATTTCAAGCCCTTTCTTGTTCACATGGCAGGATAATTTAATTAAGGGAAGGTGCTACAAAAAGAGAAGTTGAGAACTAAATTGCTGGCTAGGGATGGCTAAATTGAGAGTCAAGTGGTACCCTAGGCTTCCTGTTTTTCTGACTTCAAACTGTTTTCGGTAATTTTTCCTGACTACTCTGGCGCCCTCCAGTCTTTTTTAACTTTTCTGCTACTGGACTCTCAGTCCTCTTCCACCCATGACCCCTCCATTACACAATTCTAGGAGGCCTCCTTCCCAATGACAGCCTCGCTTTTATTATTTCTCTCTTCCACAAATGATTCTCAACGTCGAAGCTATTTCCCACAAGATCAATGGATGTCAGCTGGTTGTTTCACTTTAGGGAATTATAGCCAAGTCTTAAACACACAAGGTAATGCTGTAAAGGAACGAGGGCAGTCCTTCCAATTCCCTCAATGCAATAATCAGAATGTCTGGGTCTCCCCAAAGTTCATGTGTTGAGCTCCTAACCCCTAAAAGTGATGGTGTTAGTAGGTGGGGCCTTCAGGAGATGCTTAGGTCATGAGAGTAGAGTCCTCATGAATGGGATTAGTGCCCCTATAAAAGAGGCTCTAGAGAGATCCCTCGCCCTCCCGCCATGGGAGAATACAACAAGAAGTCTGGGACCCAGAAGAGGGCCCTCATCCAACCATGCCGGCACTCTGATCTGACTTCCACCCTCCAGAGCTATGAGCCATAAATTTCTCCCCGGTCTGTGGTGTTTTGTTACAGCAGCCTGAATGGACAAAGACACTTGGTAAACATGCACTGAGCATGTGCCCGACAATTATGATGCCAGGGATGATGGAATAGAGATATATTAGATTGTCCTACCCTCAGGGAGCATGCAACCTAGCATGTCAGAGAGGCAAGTAAACAAGTAACTGTAGTACAGGGCAGCATTAAGTAAGGCTTCAAGAGCAAAGATTCAGCTAGAATCTTCAACCGGGCTATAAAATGCCCAGCACAGTAGATGGCACAGCAGGGGGTGTAATAACTAATTCTGAGAATATCAGGGGAAAATTCCATAGAGGAAGAGGAATTCCATCAACAAAGTGGGACCTCGAAGTAAGAGTCACGCCAGGGGAGAAAGGGCAGAGGATGGGGGAGACAGGGGTGCTATTTGGAGAACACATATATTCCCATCAAAAAGAATTTCATAAAGAAAAGAATGGGGGGCGAGAAAATAAAAGGCATTTCCCAGGAATAGCAAGCAGTCTGGGAGGGTTGGAACATAAAGGTGCATTGGAGGGCCGGGATCAGCATGGCTATTACTATGGGGTGATGTTGCATCAGGGCGGGTTGTGAATGCTGAGCTAACAAGTCTCTTTTCTCTGATCAGAAGAACTTGGTTTCATAAAAGCCACTACTCATTACTCATGCAATGACCAAAAAACTTTTGTTCAAGCCCACAGTAACTGGAATGAGCAAAATATGTAGTTTCTGAAATCATGCTATTACACTAAATAATGCCTGTATACCTTATTAACAAAATAGAATTGTTTGGGGGTATGAAATTGAGGCAGAGTTTCCTGTTAAGTCATTCATTGACACAAACACATTCTTCAGAGCCACTTCTAGAAATCTAACAGGAGCCAGGAAGGAATACGCATGCTGGCCTTTGAGCAAAAGGAACATGCCATAGGAAAGGTTCAACATCCTGAGATGCTCTGCTAGTAAGAACACCATCTAAGGGCTTATGACAATTCTACAGATTAACAAGACTGGCTATGAAATTTGCAGGACGACTACAAAATGAAAATTCTAGACCCTCTGTTCAAGAACTAATAAGAATTTCAAGGCAGAGACAGCAGAGTATTAAGTCATCCGTGGGGCCCTGTGGTTATGCACCCATGAAGCCGGTCTGATGGCCAACTCTAAATTTTAATGATCGTCCACTTGGTTTCCACAGGCTGCCTTGTGTAAAGCAGCCGTCCCATCCAAGTGTGAACTGCTGCCACGGATGTACCCCCAGGATTAACCCCATCCCCGCCAGTGTGCTTTCCTCTCAGCTTTGCTGGCAAGGGTGACTACAGGAGAGCCTTTCTTAGAGAAGTGTGGGCTTTCTCACCTATTCTAATAATGTCATTCTTCTGTGCACTGAAAATAGGCCCTCTCTCTTTAATCTTTTATGTTTAAAAATTCCCCTCTTCAGAAAGTCATAAGTAGGAGGTAAGTTCTCAACCACATCCAGGGCTTAATCTTGAATTGATGCACTATTGGAGCTACTATTTCTGCAGAGCGTACACAGAGCTGATACTGCTGCTGAGAATAGTGATGGATAGCGGAGCACCTAGGTCCCGCGCTGGGAAATTGACCAGCGGTGACCACACTGCTACGTGACCTCCTGGTTCTTTATGTTTTAGCCCTCTTCCTCAGCACATGAACATGTTCCCCAAAGGAAGGAGGAGGAGAAAAAAGACTTCAGTCAGCCAATTTCATTATTTGTTAATAGGGTTGGTAAGGAAAAAAATAAAATGATCACTTAAGAGTGTCTCTATTATCTGTGCACTTCATTTATTTTCCCTGACCTTCAATGGATAAATTGGTTCATCTCCATCAATAAGTTGGCTATGCTAGGCAATAAAATCATGGAGAAAAGACGTGTCTTTTTGAGTTGTACTAGTCCATCATATACATAGTATTAACTGTCAATAGGAAAAACTGAAACAGATCATTTACTGTAGAAGTGAATTCTACTGACCTAATTGGTATGTATATTGCACTGAGCCTTATGCTTCATGCTTTTTTTTTTTTAAAGATTTTATTTATTTATTTGACAGAGAGAGACACAGCGAGAGAGGGAACACAAGCAGGGGGAGTGGGAGAGGGAGAAGCAGGCTTCCCACTGAGCAGGGAGCCCGATGTGGGGCTCAATCCCAGGACCCGGGGATCATGACCTGAGCGGAAGGCAGACGCTTAACGACTGAGCCACCCAGGCGCCCCTGCTTCATGCTCTATTAAAAGAGTGTAAGTTTTTATATTGTTAGTGTATTATTATCACTGAAGAACCCCAGTGGACCTCAACCTTATTTGGTTCAGAGTGTTAAGTGGGGTTAATTTGTTTAGACTTCGCCAGTTTCAGAACATCTAAAGTCAGATGAGCATTCCAGAAGTGCAATGCTCAACTGAACGGAATTAAACTCTTTGTATTACATCACTCCTATTTGTTTTAGTTAGAGAGGAATTATTTTGGTCTACCAACAATTTCCAAATTTTATATGTAGCTGAAGTTTGGCCCACAGTTTGTCTTTTGTTTCATTTTGCCTTTCTATTCTGTCTTTGAGAAGGCTATATACTACTGTCCTGTGAATATGACAAGGTTTTCCTTTTTACATGCAGAGATATATCTAGTACCTGAGAACACAGCTTAATAGCATTAGCAGAAGCAGCTCAGCCAGAGGGGAACTGAACAACAGCTGAGTACAGTCTAATAATTTACACTGGGGAAAGCCCTTGGAATTCAGAGGCACTCTGCCCAGCTGGAGAGACAAATCTAATCTCTGCTAATGATGTTCCTCCCTCTCTTTCCTATCAGGGCTGGGCTTTTTACACATGCGCACGTAATTATATATGCACACTCAGAGTCCAGTGAAGCCAAACAACACAGCACCAGGATTAAATTACACAGTAAGACTTCCAGGCGTCATCTGGCTTCTATATCCTGTCCAATAAATGCTGTCCATGGTTCACGTTGTAGAGCTGTTAAAGGTCTCAAGAGTTTAAAACCATATACAGTTAAATACTGAAATTCAAAAAGTGGTCCATTTATGGTTTTACTTGAGACCCAACAGAATAAGCATCTTAAATTGGTTAAAATAGGCAAATACATATTAGGAGACAGATACATGGACTCTGTCCTAAAAAGGACTTGAGACTGTTGACAAAAATGCACATAATACAAGAGGTAAATAGATAAAGGGAAAATAAGACTGAAAGGTAAAAAAAAAAAAAAAAAAAGCCAAAGTAAAACCAGTGAACAAAAATAATTTGTATGCTAACAACCATTAAAAAAGGTACAAATCTGGACCATAGCTTTCTATGGATCAAATGAAAGAGAAAGATACAATTAATTATTCAAGTAAGATAAAAACACACCAATTGTCCAGGAGAAGCAGTTTTTACTTGTTCTAAGTCCTGTGAGGCCTTTCTTCCATGGATCCGCACAAAACGAGGAAGATAAAACAGCCTCAACAAATACAGTAGCATCTTTCCTAAGACAGTTTTCAGGGCCCCTCTCCCTACAAGGTGAGATTCTCGGGTATTCCAGAACAGCAATGCTTACAGTAAGGGATTCCAAGCAAATAGTGCTTAGAAAGTCTGATTTAATCCAGAAGGGCATGGACTACACCTTCTTCAGGAAATCCTCCCATTATTTAGTATTATTATAGTATTATTTAATATTACTATTTAATAATAAACCATTATTAATCATGCTCAAGCTTTCAAAAAATCTGAGTAGCTGTTTTCTATTCTCTGGCAAGGACCTGGCAAGGAAATATTCTCGGTTTTCTTATAAGGGGTAGACCCATAAGCTTTAACAATCAACCAAGAAGAAAGAGCTGATGCCCTTCTATGAAAATTCAGGAATCTGACCCAAATCAGTGCCTTGAAAACCTCAGTTCTACATAGAATTAGGCCAAGAAAAATAAGCCTGTGTGGTTATTTTTTATTATAACTCATAACATGCTTCACGCTCTGATGAAACTTTATTTTTTTTCGGTGTTTTTAGAAGTATTTTTATACAAAGCCCTTTGCAAATACCATCAATTATTTTTTAAAAAGAATGAAGCAATTCAATAGTTAATAGCTCTGCTGCTCTACTGAGTAAATGGGGAGGGGGGTGTGAGTCACCATCTGGGGCTATAAATTATAATCCTGCTACATGGTAATGGACAGAGGACTGATCCATGAAGCTCCCCTAGGAGAATCCATCTATCAGTGCAGCCATCCATAGAAGGGACTGAAGAAAAGGGCAGCTCCAGGTCCAGACAAGGGACTCTGCTACAGCAGAAGGACACATAGCTGGCAGGTTTTCAAAAGCAACTCTCAGACACCACCTCCCCCCTTCACCCGACCCCCACACCAATTTTCTGAATTCAGAAAATTATAGGGAGAGTTCTCCTACTTTAAATATTGGCAAATAAAGGGAAGTCAAGGATTTGAGAAGCTCTGGGCAAAAAAAAGTTCTCAAGTGAAAGAGACAAACAGTAGGTTCCGAGCTGTTTCATCTACCTTTAGTGAACTTACAAATATGTCTCGAAAAGAAAAAGGTGACGTTATATACCACAGAATGAAAACAACTGAGAGGAGCGCCTGGCTGCCTCAGTCATGTAGAATATGCAACTCTGACTCTTGATCTAGGGGTCATGAGTTCCAGCCCCACGTTCAATGTACAGATTACTTAAAAAAAAATAATAAAATCTTAAAAAAAAAAAAAAGGAAAAGAATACTCCTGAGAAGTTAACCTAGCAAGAAGCTTCACAATTTTGCATGAATATGCTTGTGGAAAGTTGCACACCCCCAAACAAGGTGCCCTAGTGGCTGGTAATTCTCTTTTCTGCCTCTTACCTCAGCCTAAGGGTTTAGCTGCTTTGGACTATTTCCTCCAAATATGATAATTTCAAAAATGGTATAAGCAAGTAAAAAGAAGACGGAAGATAGGAATGATCCTAATAAGAAGAAAAACAGTGCAGAGAATCAAGTTTATAAAATTAATCAGAAAATTGCAAGTGGAAAGAAAAACTTAGGATACTTTTTGAGGTCTTACATTAAACCTCAAAGGGCACCTGAGATCATTCTTAGAAAGAGAATACAAGTGGGGCGCCTGGGTGGCACAGTCGGTTAAGCATCCGACTCTTGATTTTGGCTCAGGTCATGATCTCAGGTTCCTGGGACTGAGCCTCGTGTGGGGCTCCACACTGTTATGTCTGAGCCTCGTTTGCCTTCAGTCCATCAGCTGCAATGGCCCAGTTTGCCTCTTGTGGGCCAGGTTTGGTGCCGAGCCTGCTTAAGATTCTCTCTCTTCCTCTCTCCCTGCCCCTCCCCCTAGCTCTCTCTCGCACGCGTGTTCTCTCTCTAAAAAAAAGAGAGTACAAGTTAGAAGTGCGAAAACAACTGTTTTTTTTTTTTTTTCTATGTTGCTTAAATACCTAAAGCTTAGACCTATCACATCTTCTAAGATACTTAAGGCCTTTTAGGGACCTTCTCACATTAGCTCTCACCACAGCTATCTGAGAAAGACAGTCATCAGATTTACCACTGAAATCACGAGAGGGCATGGAAAAATTCTCATTTCTGTGAGGAAGGTGGTTGCTTATCTGATATCTTCTATTCAGCTCATTCATGGAGTCAACAAATTCTTTGCTAATCCCCTAGAGTGCTGGCCCTGTCAAGCAATAACGAGGATGCAAAGATGAACAAGATGGTGGACTTCTGCTCTGGAGGAGCTTACAATCTATTAGAGGAGAAATATATAAATAAATGATTACTATGTAGCACGAGAAGCTCTCTCAGAAAAATGGGTACAAATTTTGAAGTTTGAAGAAGAGAAAATTGCTGTCCAGGATGAATAGGGAAGGGGTATAAAGAATATCAGTCCCCAAAAAATATCAGTCAGAGGAATGTGTGAAAGAAACCATGTGGTTATCTGGGGAGAGGCGAAAATGCCAGCAGGTACTGGAGGGTGATGTTGAGAGAAGATAGGGCTGGAAACGTAGATTAGAGGATTGTTTTTGTTGGTTTTTTTTTTTTCTCCTATGGTCAAAGAAGCATGGAGAGGTGAAGGGAAGTGGTGTGATTAGATTTGAAAGATGATTCTGTTTAAGAGGAAAAGATGTATGGATGGATGCTAAAGTATGGGGAAAGCTACTATGGAGAGACTGGGAAGAATTTGAGAGTTATTTTGAAGACAGAATTGACAGGACATAGTGACCAGCTGGGTGTGATGATCAGAGAGAGTTTTCTAGTGAGGAGGACTGGGTGTTACCACTAATCAAGACAGAAGATCCAGAAAAGGTGACAAGGTGGGAAATTCAATGAGAAGGTAACAAGTTAGGGTTTCCACTTTCACATAATCTATCAGGCAAAGCAGCAGGAAATGGAATAAGGAAGTAGCTAAACTGAAACTGGGACAAAGGGCTGCAAATACTGTTGGGGAGACAAACATGATAGAAAAGTTTCACGTAATTATTATACTGACATCAGGAGAGTCATACATTTTATGGACTCACTTCACCCTTAGCTTGGTGCCAAGGGTTATTTTATATTTTCCTTTCTTTCACAATCCTCCCCAATCTACCAAAAGCTCTTCACCATTGCCCACACCACACACCACATACACAAATAATCTCCTCCTACCCTTTCCTAAATCCAAGAGTGTTCCTTTCTTCAAATCACTCCTGTCTTCCATGAGCCACTTTCCGGGTCTCCTCGAAAAATCAGTGATGGGGGCACCTGGGTGGCTCAGTTGTTAAGCGTCTCCCTTCAGCTCAGGTCATGATCCTGGGGTCCTGGGATTGAGCCCCGCATTGGGCTCCCTGCTCAGCGGGAAGCCTGCTTCTCCCTCTCCCACTCCCCCTGCTTGTGTTCCCTCTCTCACTGTGTCTCTCTCTGTCAAATAAATAAATAAAATCTTTAATAAAAAAAAATCAGTGATGGCTAATGGGTACAACAGTGAACACAGATAACTACTTTTATCATTAAGGTCAAGTCCATATTCCCATTAGTTATTTACACCTTTATTGTTTCATTCCTTTATCTAAACTTCGAATAGAGCACATCTGAATAGAACACTACTTCTGAGTGCTAATGACCATCAACAATTAGGACCGTCTAATGTGGGCACCATTGTTCCAAAGGCCTTTCAGAGCAGCTACTATTTCTATGACTATCAGAGTATATTTGCATTGACCCTGAGAGTTTAGGTCCAAGAGAAAATGATTCTGATTCTGCATAAATCTGCAAGGGGTAGGAAGCATGACTGCACAAGCACAAGAAAAGACGTTAGTACTGCAATTCAACAAACATTTCCTGAGCGCCTGCTGAGTACTGGTTGCGTACTTAAAAGCTATGTGGGGATATAAAGATGTAAAGATAGCATCTTCTTTATCTTTTGCTATGCCTTAGATATTCCATAATGAAAACCAATGGTCCTTGCTCTTGAGAACCCAAGTCCCGTAGGGAAGATAGTCACGAACACAAATGAAGGCAGGTCATAATAACTGCTTATGACGGAGGTCCAAAGTACAGTGGGATAATAAATAATAGATTCATCTTTCTGCTTTGGGGAACAAGAGTCTGTTCATCTGTCTTCACAAGGATAAGAGACCAATAGTTTGAAATTTGGGGAGCAAATGTCTTTCTTGTTGATGCAACTGACAAGCCTTAATATTTTTGAATCTATAACAGACAAGGAATTAAGGTTAGCCCATTGGATGACAGGCCCAAAGCTGCTGCCAGGTCCTCCCTCTGAGGTCTTGGTTATTTCTTCGAACAGAGAGCACTGCTTGTCAGTGTTTTACTACAGCACACCAATTCCAATGTTCCTTCCCCCAAATCTGTCCACACGTCTCAGATCCCTGAGTCTATCGGCTTCTCCCATCATAGCCAATCAGTGTTCTGTCTTCCTCTTCGCCACCCATCCCACATACAGGACAAGGGGTCATCCTAGAGCTTCCAGCAAGTAATTTCACAGGACAAAAAAAAAAAAAAAGGCTGCAGCTTCCCTTAAATGCAGTCCTCCCAGAAGGCAGGAATAGGCCAGGCAACCTTTCAAAGTCCCCTTGGCATATGGGCAGGCTCTACTCCTGTCTTATCCTCATTGCCACTGACAGGCCTGAGACCAAAGCCTGACAGGAATAGAAAAAAGCCCCTGGCTCCAGTCCACTCCCCAAACCTCATGTGAGGCAGAAAAATGTGGTTTTGTGTCTTTTTTGGCCATGTGACTTCTTAGATATAAGAATCAGACTGATGACTTCTTCCCCCCCCCCCCCCCCCCCCCCCCCAAGGAAAGCAAAGAAAAAAACTCCGGTTCAAAACAGTGAGTTTCTCATGAAGCTTTGAGATGTTTGTACATAATTATAAGGAAAGATTTAGATTTTCTCCACCAAAATCAAAATAAATTTATCTATATTACAACATAAATATTGGCCATGCTAAAATATGCTGCATACTAAAGCATTTATGTATTGTATAATAGCATTAATACTACTCAGGATTTATGACTTCAGTAATTTTGCAGTTTAATGATTTGGAAAGAAGCTAGCAGGAATCAGGAGTCCCACCTGTGTCATAAATTAGTTGTTTAGCCTTGGGCAAGTCACCTAACCTCTATGGGCCTTAATATCCTCATCTGCAAATGGAAGGAATTGAACTAGAATGGTCTCTAAGATCCCTTTTAGCAAAAACAAAAACAAAAAACCATTCTGTGAATATAAAGCATCAAAACAACCAACAATGCAAAAGGATATATCAAAACTGATTCGCTCTCCCCATAACTGGAAATGTTCAATCTATTAGAGAAATTATAAGATTCCTGCTTTAGTAAAGAAGATTGAACCAAATGACCTCTCCTACCTTTCAACTGTAAGATTCTCTCACGTTACAGATTACTCTTGGAGATTATAAAACAACTACAGAATAAGATTAATAGTAAAGGGGGGGAGGAGAACACCATCTTCTAGGTACAGTACATGTTTGCTGTTACATTAACAGAGCAATGACAGGTATAGCAAGTCACTGTGTAGCTAATAGGGACTATTTGTCTTGGGCCAGGTTGCTAGGTGGTGTAAATAACTCTGCAAACACAACACCCAGCAATGAAAAGTTCTAAATGCCTTCAGTCGCTCCAAAGTGAGCATATAGGATTTCATCACATAAAGCCTTCTGACTGCCAGTCAGAAATACTAAGGAAGGACAGAAAAGGATCACAATTGGCTCTCATTTGTCTGGGGGCATACAGACACTCCCTGCAGCGTGCTCCATTACCCTATGTTCTTAGGGAAGTGCATCAAAAGAATGGCAAAAAATAGCAATAATCACTGCGTTATCTTACATTTATATATGGAGTTCAGTTTCCAAGGTAATGCCATGTATTTGAATTTCCTTTGAGCCCCACAGGAGACCTGCGAGGTGAATAGAGCAGTTATTATTGACCCTTCTCCGAGGAAAACTGAGGCTTACCAGGGTTTAGTAACATTCCCCTTTCCCAATAGTGGGAAATGGATCAAATCCTCATTATATCACTTTCAACTCCCTGACATGCTTTTGTCACAAGAGGTCTGGCAGGATATATCTATCTGTTTATGATTTCAGTATATTTGCATATTTCAGGAAATGGCAGAGGCATAGAATACTCTTATGGAATTTGAGGAAATGATTTTTAAAAAGGAAACCAACAACAATCCTGAATTGTAATGGTATTTTCAAAGCTGAATTAGAAATAGATGTTAAGTGGCCTGGGTGGCTCAGTTGGTTAAGTGTCTGCCTTTGGCTCAGGTCATGCTCAGGTCCTGGGATTGAGCCCCACCCACTGAGCAGGGAGCCTGCTTCTCCCTCTGCCCCTCCCCCTCATCCCAAATAATTAAAAATCTTAAAAAAAAAAAAGAAAGAAATAGATGTTAAATTCAAAATGCCTGTTGAATCTGAGAAATAAAGGGAACCAAAATGCTATAACTAACCAAACCCAATTTAAGTTGTAATATAGCAATGTGATTCTAGAAACATGTAATGGTAAAGGTTAGTACACTGGGAAGAAAGAAAAGCAAAGGATTTGAAATAGGTGGTAAACATACCAAGAAACAAATACTTTTCTACAGAAATTATATTTTAAAAAACTAAGTTTAGGTTGGACTAGAATTAAGCAAAGGATTTAAGTCCTAAATATATTCCATGTTAAAACAGAGGCAGATTTTGGTATAAAGTAAGCATCTAAAAGCTTTAAGCCTTAGAAGAAAAACATGCTAACATCTGTTAAGGCACCTATTATGCTTCTACTTTTTATATACTTTATCTCATTTCATCTTTATATCATCATGGAGGTCAATATTATCACCATTTTATAGACAGAAAACTAAGGCTCTGAGAGCTCAAATAACTTGTCCAAGGTCACACAGTTAGAGGATGGCTTGTTAGGTCTATTTGATTTCTAGCTGGGTCCTTTTAGAAGGTTACCTCTCCCTAAAAAAGCATATCTAGGGGAGCCTGGGTGGTTCAGTCATTAAGCATCTGTCTTCAGCTCAGGTCATGATCCCAGAGTCCTGGGATCAAGCCCCACATTGGGCTCCCTGCTCAGCGGGAAGCCTGCTTCTCCCTCTCCCATTCCCCCTGCTTGTGTTCCTTCTCTCACTGTGTCTCTCTCTGTCAAATAAATAAATAAAATCTTTTTTAAAAAAAGCGTATCTAAAGTTTGCAGTTATATTTGTTTCCTGGAACCATAAGAAATTAAAAAATAGGGGCGCCTGGGTGGCTCAGTCGTTAAGCGTCTGCCTTCGGCTCAGGTCATGATCCCAGAGTCCTGGGATCGAGCCCCGCATCGGGCTCCCTGCTTGACGGGGAATCTGCTTCTCCCTCTCCCACTCCCCCTGCTTGTGTTCCTGCTCTCACTATCTCTGTCAAGTAAATAAAATCTTAAAAAAAAAAAAAAAAAGAAACTAAAAAATAAAGAAGCACCTTTTCATCTCTCCTAAAAATTGGTAGGCTGAAAATTCCATGAGGTTGTAACTTAACTCACTCATCCTAGTGACATGAGCTTTAGAGTCAGAAGAATTGGGTTTGAATCCTAGAATCCTTATATAAGCAGCTATATGATGTCGAGTAAGCCCTCAAGTTCTTCAGGCTGTAATCCAATATGTTAGTCTTTCGTTCCATCTATTTATGAAATATCATTACTGGATGTTACGGTAGACATCACAGGGACAAAAAAAGATACATAAGACTTTCTTTGTCCTCAGAGTTTATTTGCATTAAATCGATTTAGTTAAGTCAAAATCACTTTCTACATTCTTTTTTTTTTTAAAGATTTTATTTATTTATTTGACAGAGAGAGACACAGCGAGAGCGGGAACACAAGCAGGGGGAGTGGGAGAGGGAGAAGCAGGCTTCCCGCTGAGCAGGGAGCCCGACGTGGGACTCGATCCCAGGACCCTGGGATCACGACCTGAGCCGAAGGCAGTCGCTTAACCAACTGAGCCACCCAGGTGCCCCACTTTCTACATTCTTAACACCATTCTTTTAGACTTCTACTCCAAGCAAGCAGGTACGGAGAGGCAAGTGCCCAGAGGGATCTAAGATAAAGGAAGAGTTCTAACGTGGACGCTACAGATCAGAGGACTACTGGGAATAATTCTTCAAAACTTATAGCCGGCCAATCCCACCCTGCATCACATTCCTGTTCTCCTTTGTTACTGCCCAAGATGTAAGTAAGCAACTCCAGCTGAGAGTCTCAACCCTGTACTTTTCTGTGCATCCTCTTCCCTGACCCAATCTCCCACTCTCTCTTCCCTCTGAAACTTTCCCATTGGCCCCTCTTGTTCCATTTTCAACTTCTTGGCTGCATGCTCCCTCAACTTCCTTGAATGAATGAAACGGCACAGTGGACTTTTCTCTTTTCCTCTTCACTTACCATCACCACGTCTAACTAATCATCAAAGTCCTGTAGATATTTTCTTGTCAGGGAAAATTGTCAAAGACTTTGAAATGGGCAAAAATACTACTGGGTATCCTTGCCTAAGGCACCACTCCCAGTTTACAGGAGACTTTCCTTGGCTTTGAGATATTTACAGCCAAAAATTGTAGCAAACATCTAGTAATGCAACTGATTCTTGTCCATAGGAATGTAAATGAATCATGTCTGGTGGAATGCAGTGGATTATTAATGCTCTGTGGATACTGATTGGTTTTGCCCCTAGTTACACATTCATTTTGGCACACCATCATTCCTTATTGTCTACGTATATACATGCTCTTGGAATTTTCCTTCTAGCATCTGACTGGTTCCCTCATTAATTAATGAGTTAAGTACAATATTTGACACACATTCATTTTATATGTATATAAATCATTATTTTACCCCCTTTAAAAAAGTATCCTTTAACATTCTGAATATCTCTTTAAATTTATGCACTTCTTTCCATCGCAATAACCCTTCCTAGCACAGCTCATCTTCACTGTTGCCTAGATTATTTTAACAATCCCCTAATTGTAGCCTTGTCTCTAGTCTCTCCATCCTATTCCATTCTCTCCATAGCCAGAGTGCTTTTTCTAGCATGTAATTCTGAACATATAACTTAACTTTGTAAAATCTCCTGCTCCTAGAATCAAGTCCAACCCTCTTGGCATGATTTGCTTCTCTAGCCTCATGTTTGGGATACAGCCCTGCAATTCACATTTCAGTTCTCGGAATTCACTGCCCTCTCTCTTCTGGGCACTTGCAGTCCCCTTTGCATGCAATGCATTCTGTACCACCGTCTTCCCACCCATCTCTTGATTGTTCTTTAGGGTTCATGTTCCTGGATCACTCAAGTCTGGGTGAGATGCCCCATTTATGTCCTCCTCTAGCAGCCTATACTCATTGACCCCTTGACCCCCTCCCCCCACAACACAGATCTCTCTACTATAATGACTCTTTGACTAGCTCCCCTACTAGACTGTAAGTTCTGTGAGGGCAGGAGCCATAGCTGGGTTGTTCACCACTATATCCCAGTACATGATACAGCATCCAGCACATAGTTGTCATTCAAGAACATATGCTGAAAGCTGTGTTCTCCACAGGGTCCCAGGATAATAACAGGAACTTTCCTATACAAATCCTTCTGTGACCCACCCCACCCCTCCCCCACACAAAAAGCATAGGTTACACTCAAATAGAATGCATGTACTTCAGTTTTAGGCTTTTATTTTATGGAGTCAGAGTGAAATATTCAACTCATTTGCTTTTTAAATCGTGAACAGTTCCATAAAATGGCCATTCCTAGGAGAGATGAAAGACAGTTTTTACTTTCTCTATGGCAAGAAAAAGGGAATGGGAGAAGAAAAAAGCATGAGGAAGGAAAGAGAAGGCCAGAATCACGTGAAATGACCACAGCACACATGCTCAGCCTTTTGTCGAACACTCAGTAGGTTCTATAATGACCCTCATTATATCCATGGGGGGAAACTTAGAAGTGTTCAGTAACTTAAAGGGCATAGATAGCTAATAGATGGCACTGCCACAACTCACCTCTCTGACTTCAGAAGCCAAGCTATTAATCACGTTGAAAGAGTGGAAAACAGAAGTTAGAAAAACTATTTAGTCAAGATAAATTATTGACAAAGCTTGGTTTCAGTAGTACCTACCAAGTACTTGGTTTACCTTTGCTAGGGGTTTGCAATTCCAGATTTCTCTTTGATATTCACATGTAACTTGGAACAATTTTGAGTGATTTAACACAAAGAACATACTCTCTTACACTAATGTTAGTAAGATCTTTCTTAAGAAGGCCAATTCCTTGGGGCGCCTGGGTGGCTCAGTCGTTGGGCATCTGCCTTCGGCTCAGGTCATGATCCCAGGGTCCTGGGATCGAGCCCCGCATCAAGCCCCGCATCGGGCTCCCTGCTTGGCGGGAAGCCTGCTTCTCCCTCTCCCACTCCCCCTGCTTGTGTTCCCTCTCTCACTGTGTCTCTTTCTGTCAAATAAATAAAAATCTTAAAAAAAAAAAAAAAAAAAAAAAAAA